>NW_010363935.1:156223-312215 GCF_000414095.1 Morus notabilis | reverse complement strand
ATCCGCCGGATTGGCTAAGCTTTTGAAGACACTTTTCGGAGTGTCTTCTCAAGTGTGTGGTGCCGTGAATAATGTCACCTTGTAATTTAGATAAACAATATTTACACTGAGCTATATGTTTAGTGTTACCTTCATTGTCGATCTCCTCAATTGTATCGAAGTAATCCCAAACTGTCAAGGCGCGCTTGCATTTCCTCTTAGAGGTTGCAACACTTGCAGACACAGACACAGTCGCACTGGCACTCACCGCTTCTCCACGCCCACCACCATTGTGACCACGACCTCCAGTACGTCCACCAGGGCTCGGATTAGTAGATTCCTGTGTAACAAATTCATTAGTGGGAAATTTTCCTTCTCTTACATTGTGTTGGACATCAACGGGAATACCACTTTAACCAAAAGGATCCACTATAAAAAAATAAGAGCGAGTTAAGAGAGAGGGCTTTAGGATAATGGGATAGTTTTTGGAAAAATTGTGAGAGAGATTTGAGAGATTGAGAGAAGTTGAGGGAGATTGAGAGAAATTGAGAGAGTTTGAGTGAGAAAAATGTGTGGGGGATGGGGGTATTTATAGGGAAATTTTTGGTTTAAAAAATTAATTTTTTTTCAAAAAAATCTGGGTGCAACGGCTACTTTAGGGTTTCGGCGGGTCGGGTTCAGGTGGGTTCGGGCAGCAACGGCCAAAAAACTAGCCGTTGGACGGGTTTTTGGGCAACTCTGACAGTTCAGGCATGTCGGGCATTCGGGCAAATTTTGGGTTTTCGGGCTTATTTTCGGGTCGGGCACCAACTGTCAAAATTTTGACCTTTTTCGAGCATTCGAGCAAATCGGGCTTGCTCGGAAAAATTTAAAAAAAAACTCCGGTTGACGGCGCCTGCACAGCGGCGGGCTCCAGCATGTTGATCATTTTCGGGTTGCCCGAGCCCGAATTTACAAGTTTGGATGGGCCGGCAATTGGACCTGCCCGCCGAGCCCTAAAAATTCGAGCCTCAGACCTGCCTGCCGGCCCAAAGTTCCAACACTAATTCCATCTATATAAATGTTATACTACTAATGTATAGAGCTAAGTACTTCATTATCAATCTTCAACCAAAGAGAAACAAATTACTATCGCTACCAAACGTAATAATGTATGTTTTTTAGGAATTATATTACCGTCTATTACTTTCTTAATAATATAATCTCCTGCATACAAACACTCATAGTAGTAATAGTGTAAGAATATCAAAAGTAAATTTCACGTTATATAGTTGGCAACCTAACAGATCAAAACATCATGAATTGGAGGCAGTACTTGTAATTATAACGAGACCCTAATAAAAAATGAGAGGACATATACAGATAAGATGGACTTGCTCGCCATCAAATGTTGACGGTGACGAGAGAGAATTAAGGAGTTAGAGAGGGAGAATGATAGACCGTTTGGTTGTTAGGAAAGGCGTAGCCGAATATAGAAGAAAAATGTTGACATATAAAACGAGTTGTGATATATACACATATATAGACAGAAAGACAAACCTAATTTAGGGACCATCCTTTACAATCATATCAAAAGACTGCCAAAAACCATATGGGAGTGCACATCACAATAGCTGGCCTAACCATATACAGCTAAACAGTGATTTCGCCAACCCCATTAAAATAAAAAAAAATAAAAAAAATAAAACTTTCAGATTATTTTGTGGGTCTTTTTTTGGTAGGAAGCCCTACTGGTAGAGCTAGTTTTTTAGTGTTACATCTAATTAAAATCACATATTCAAATTATATTAGAAAAAATATGTAAAAATAAATAGTTGTTGATACAGGGTTGAAAACAGACTCTTTTCAGTAGTTCATTTCTTGAGTGCATGGCAGAGAAGTTCCCTCACTTTTTCCCAAAATCTTCTCAACTTCTATATGGGCCAAGAATGAAACCCAAATCATATCTACTAATTCTTTTTTTTTTTTTTCCTGCCTTTTCATGGAATGAGTTTAATAATGGACTGGTTTTTAGGCCTAAGGGAACCCACAAAAGGTGGTCCAAATTCATATAAATTGTGGGTTTTGTTGGACCACAAGTCCACGTACAGCTGTAGAACTGGGTCAATTCGATTCTCAGATAGGGGACCTCCTTAATGTCCTTAATTATGAACTCTGTGTGTGCCAAGATTGAGATAGCCATTATTTTCTGCACAAAAGTACGAGAAATATATATAGACAGAAAAAAGAAAAAAAGAAAAAAATAGAGATATGCCTATTTCTGTGCAAAAGTACAAGAAAATAACGGTCATGAATCATGATGTTGTTCTGCACTAGATCATGCGTCATTTTTTTCAATTAAATTGGATTGACTTGCTTATTAACAATTTTAAAACTTCAAAATTCTTAATAAAAACAATTTTTCAAAATTCTCTAACAACATGGTATTTTTAACTTTCACAATTCACAGTCTGTCATATATATATATATATATATATATATATGTGCTGTATACAATTAGCAACAGCTTTTTCCTAGTACTTTCTCACACCAAGGAATATTGCCACTTAATTAAATTCATGTGCAAAAACAGTGTCCTTGGTTCAGTCTCTCGCTCACGCGCAAATAATATTCATGGATCAGCTAACATCCGCTCAGAAAAAACCAAGCAAATTTAGTCATCCGAAGCTAACAGCTTTTTTTCTTTTTTTTTTTTTTCCTTCCTTCCGAACTGATGTGATAATTTCACGATAACAAAATATTGCCAGCCAAGTGGGATTTAGTGGGTGTTGGTTTTAAGTCTCCACTTAACTTATTATGTTTTTTTTTTTTCCTTGGAAAACATATGTATAAATATGTAATTTATTCTATAAATATACACATAGTCCCAACTAAAAATTTTAATCTTGTACCTAGATAAAGTTGATACTATAGCTTATATCGCATTGTTCTGCTTAACAACAAGTCATACCGTGCCATAATGTCGAAGATTAAATCACTCACTCTTTTTCCTTTTTTTTATTTTTTATCCGTAGCTAAAAAACAGAGGCCTGTTTTCCTGTGGTAGTGCGACTCAATAATTTGTTACTACATTCCGCCTAAGACTATAAGTTTTACTAGAAAGTAAGATTAAAAATCGCTTCTCAACAATGATATATGGCTAATTTACGTTAAAACTGTGTACCAGTCCAAAATCTCATGAAATATCATGTTGTTCAAATCCCAGCTATATGTTAGATGCTAGTTATAAAAATTTAAAAAAAAAAAAGTAAGATCTTTCAAAATCATTTTGTTTTTCATAATCCAACGCCTGAAATTGAGCTGCATATATAATTAATGCATATGTAAAAAATAAGAGGTAAAATAACTTCTTCGGTTTGGATCTCCACTTAATTTTATCTAAACTTCATCCTGATTAAGGATAGATCATCTAGATTCGGGTTCATAATAATTTTAATTATATACAAGTAGCAGTCTAGTTTTGACATCTTCTATGGTTGTTTTGGATCTTATGATGAGTTACCACATGCAGAGACATTGATTAAAGAAAGTGTGTAATTGGGAGTAGGTGTTTTTAAGAGGGCATGCATAGAAATGCAGGCACAAAGCTATTTGAGTAGTACCCAAGAGAGAAAAAAAAAAAAAAAAAAAAAAATATTGGATCTCGAAATGAGCGGAGAAGAAGGAACCAGTGATCATTTTTTATTTTTTTTTTTATTTTTTTTTACAAGTGGCTCTGTTTGATTGCCCTTTTGACATGGCTATATCAACTTAATAAGGCCTTTCATTTACTTTTTTGCTTTTCATGCTCTATCACAGCAGAGCAGAATGACCGGTCCAGAATTTTATGGCGGGTTTTTGCTCCCTGTGTGCATGCATCGGGACCACACTGCCATATATAATATAATTATTTAAAAAGAAAAAAAAAAGAGAGAGAGAGAGAGAAGAATCAAGTGATAAGGACTCTCTTTTGTATGCTTTTTCTAGAGATTTTTTTAGGAGTATTCTTTTTATAAAATAATTTAATTACGACAGGACAAAGTTTTTAATCGTCTGGTTTTCATCAATTTTTAGTATATTATTGTATTTTTATTTGATATGATATATGAGGGACTTCCTGGGTTCGTTATGAATTGCAATCCCCTTTCATTGGTTGATACACTGGTTAATGAATTGTTGGTTGAGGAAATACCCCCGAGGTCATGTATTTTTAAATTTTTATCTCATATTTTTAATTAATATTTTTTTAGTCAAAAAAATATATTAAGTCAAAAAGAGATTAATTAAAAATAAAGATTAAGAGTCCGTTTAGTTCATTAATTCGAGTTTTTAATTCGAGTTGAGATGTGACTTTATGTGAGAATTTTTTTACTCTAGCAAAAAAATAAAATGTGACTGTTTTTTAGAACTTTTCACTATAGTAAAACTTAAATCGGTAAAACGAACGGGACTTAAAAATCTATATTTATGTTCTTTTAAGAATAAATTCATTAATTTTCTCAAACGGGAAAATGGACAATGAAGTTTCATTTCACTCATAGAAAATGGAAAATAATAATAATAAAAAAGATTGGAAAATTTTAGAAAGGATCGTAGCATTAAAATAAAATTACTCGTATCTTCGAGTATGTTTCTTTTTCCCATTATATCTATAGTACTAGATCAGTAATGCTAATTGACGAAGCTGACATGGAAGCAGCAGCGTGGCTGGAGGCTGGAGCTGGGGAATGGGTCACCTACCAGGTGACATGTGTGACTCGCAAAGACGCATACAAAAATTAAGTCACCGGATGGATGATCCTGAAGGTCACAATCGAGTGACAAGGAGCATAATATCCTTAGATATATAAAAAGGATAGATAAGCTAGCATGTAAAGGATATATATATATATATATTCAGCAAAAAGAAAACACTATATATATAGTTTATACTATTCAGTAAAAAGGTATAGAAGTAACTTCTCTAAAAAAAAAAAACGTAAGTAATAATAAGTTTTTTATTATAAATTTTTTGTCAAATGAAAAATCTATAAAAAAAAAAAAAAAGGATGTAGAATTAATAACTCATTGATCATGGCCCTTTTGTCAAAAAATATAGTAAAAAAAACTTAAGATCCCTAATATTGTCCCTAAATATAAATTCTCTTGATTTTTTTTAGCACATCATATTTGTATATTGCAAAAGACGTCTATAGGAATTAACCTAACTATTAGTTACCTGGGGTAAACATCTCTCAACATGTTTAAAACAGAAAAAAAATAGTATTATATTAATCAGAAATCATTATAAAGCTGAAAGAATTATGTATTCACGTAAAGAAAGAGCTTTTCTTTCATAATGTTTTTAAACAAAGGAAGAAAAAAAATTATCTGCATAAGCTTTTTTTAATACTAGACTCACTCTTATTATACAAACTAAAGTGACTGAAGAATATCTAATGGCCATCTAAAGAAACTAATGAAAAAGTAAGTATTTTTTATCTATATTTTGTGTGATACTTTCTCTTTTTTTATTTTTGCAAAGTTGGAAGGATTAAGAATATGACTGGACAGTAAAAAAATAATTTTTTCCCCTTTGAGTTCATTTTTTATTTCTTTTTCACTCTATTAAAGATAGAGGGAATAAAAACATATATAGCTATAATGTCAAATTTTATGTGACAATAATTACAGATTTAACACTTAAATGAATCACCAACAAAAAATGTCAATAAAAACTATAGTCTTTATGCATAAAAAGGAATTCTATCCTTATAAATAAATCCTACCATGATAAATATTTTCAACATGAGAGTTAGCTAGAAAAGAAAAGAAACCACAAAGTTTCACTATGTGTAATAGGAAATTAGAGAGTGATTTTTGTCGACTAAAGAAAGTTTCATCTATGAAGACAGCCAGCGAGAGACAAATCTTCATGAAAGAATTTTGGAGAGATACTTATCAAAATAGAGAAAAAATATTGTAATTTTAGATGTGATGATGATGAGGGCAAATTGATAGCCAATGTTTCGGCTATGGACATGTGACAATAAGGGAATAAAGTTTAATCCCGAAAGTTTTTCTTTTGAGAATAATTTTTTTTTTAAAATGTTCAGAATAGTTACTAAAACGAGGTAAATTCTAGATTACCAAATCTGTTTAGGTCTTTTTTTGGTAATTCACTTTCAATTTTTTTTACCCTTCTTTTAGTGGTTTAGAAGAGTTATTACATGTGTGTTGTATGTTGTGTCTGAAAATAGAATATTATCAATGAATAGTATATATATTTTATGTAATTTGAAAAAAAAAATGCATTTTACATTTACAATTCACATTTCATTTGTTTAAGAAAATATACTTTAAAAAATATTACTTTTTGTTAATATAAGGGGAAGGGGAATGCCACCACTTTCAAGTAGGGCTCAAAAAAAAAAAAAAAAACTTCAAAGATTAATCTTTAATTTTGGCAAAATGCATTCTGAACACGAGATTTGTACATGAAAAACAAAAATTATCATTTTTCAAACCATGTCATATGCAAATCTCGTATTCGAACTGTCAGTTTGATAATGTTCATTAGCTATTAAACCTCAAATGCGATGCTATATTAATTTGTTAGTATACTGATGCTAAAATGAGCAATGTTTAAACAAGTTCTTTTTTTTTTTTTTAACATATCTATAGATTAGTTAACAACATTTCACATGTGATGCTAAGTAAGTATGCTAATGCTAAATTTTAGTTTTTTATTACTGTCAGTCAATATGTTTATTTGTTTATTAATCATTACAATATTTATATTTTTCAATTTTTTTATACAAAGCGCAACTGTACTATGTATTAACGTTGGAATTCATCCCTATTTCTTTTAAAAAAGTACGGCATAATAATACTTATAAGGGAATAAATTTTTTTAAAGGGGTTGCGTTAAGAGTTTTTAAAAAAAAAATATTTTCGTCCCTAAAAATAATTTTATTAATAGGTAATTTAGTAATAAAATATTATATTGTAAAAAGTGTGTGAAAAAAATATTGGATTGTCAATAGATGCACTAAAAAAAGTCCACTGTTATTTCCCGTGAGAGTTCTAATTTCTAAATATTGTATTCTTTATATACTTCTAACTCAAAATTAGTTAGTATCAATAATACTTAAAATGTAGAAAAAAAAAACGTATTTAAGGAGTTTTGACGTTTTATTTTTTTTTTCTCAAAATTGTAATAAAATCATTTGTAAAAAGTTGCATCTAACACCCATAGTACTCAACTTTTTTTTTCCTAGCATTTTTTAAAGCCTGATATGTGCCTCATTGATCTTAGAATATTAGTTACAAATCAGCACGTGCCCCAATTACTAGTTATATATAATAGAGGGATTTGAGAAAATGACTAATTTTTAAGGGCAAATATAAAAAAAATGGCCGAATTTTTTGGGTGAAAGAAATGACCGTTTATAATAAATTATTTGATAAATCTGATAAACATAATATTTAGTGCCTAAATGATCAGTAAATTTAAGTAAATATCATATTCACTGACTAAATGAATTAATAAATGACAATTTCGAAGTAAAGACAACTATTTTCTTGATTATAAAAAAAATTCTAGTTAATTATTAAAGTAAAAAAACAATTATTTACTATAATTTTATATGTGTGTGTGTGTGTATTATTTGTCAATAAAAGTGCTAAAGTGTGGCACGCATCCTAATCTTCTACAGAAAAGAATAGTGAGGAATTACAGCAAATAGTTCGTGTTTAGATCTTTGACGACGTAAATAGTCCATTTTCAATAATTTTAATGAATGGACTTCAGAAGAGAAAGAAATGAAAATTAGATGTGCTAAATTGGTGGTTCCCTATGATTTTCCTTGAGGATTGAGTAAAGATTATTATTCAAAAAAAAAAAAAAGAAATCGATAATTCTGATAAATGGACTTTAGAAAAAGAAAAGAAAAGAAAGTTAGATGTGCTAAATTGGTGATTCCCTATGATTTTCCTTAAAGATTAACTAAAGATCATTATTAAAAAAAAAAAAAACACAAATATTTACCAAATATTGTAAGTAATCCAAGAGTATGTCCCATTTCAAATTGGATAATCCAAGTGTGTGAAGTTTTTTTTTTTTTTTATTTATTGCATGCAAATCAGGATAAGTTTATGCAAACACAGAATTAACAATTAATCTCAAAGAATAAACAAGTCTCATAGGTTTGATTATCATCTCTCTATCCACTAATGTAGAGCAACACATTACCAAGGATTGACTTATTAAATTTGTAATGTTAGGCTAAGGTGAAAGTAGGATATGAGATAACATTGTGGCTCAAATCATCCCTTAATCACATCAATCATTTTAGGACCTTAAAAGAGCTCAAATAACACATCAAAGTAACACCCCTAAATTTTAATTTATACTTTCTTTTGTCATCTAATTTTTATTATTTGAGTTATACTACACCCCAAATTTATTTCTTTCTTACGTAAATCAAGAATGCAGCACTATTTTTTCTTTTTCTTCTTTTTTTTTTTTGATTTTTTTTTTTTAACAAATATCCTCTACTCTAAATTTAAAAACAACATTGTCCTCAATGTTGCTAAAAGATCAAAGATGGTAAAGAAAACTCCCTCTTTGCCTTCATATTAAAATCAACAGTGTGTTCAGAAAACATCATCATGATTTTTACAACGAAATCGAACACCATTTATAATACAACCATGCCATCTTGTATGTCGTTCTAACGAGCCTGAGATAATGAGTACAGATCATCAGTGGCTTCTAATGAACCCGGGACTCGCAGACAAGCCATCTACACAAAAGGGCAAAGTCAAATGAATATATTAATATATTCTAAAATGTTATTAATCGATTTGGGTATAGGCTTACTTTGTTCTTAAACCAAGAAGGAAATTTCTCTTTCTGCACGTTTATTATCTGCTCTTCTGGCAAATGCCCTTTGTTTCAACAACGACATAAGTTATTAATAACTTGTTGCTCATTTTAATATGCTATAATCAGCAAAACATATTTCATTTAAACCAGGAGTTGTTCTTTTACAACAAAACTCAAAAAAAGTTTAAATTTAAGTTATAATTTTATTTAAGTTCATGTTCTTTTGTAAAATTTGAATTTAAACTCGAGTTTAAGTTTTTCCTTCAACTCGAGTTCAGAAACTCGAACTCAAGTTAATGAACAATATTTTTTCTATTCTTAAAAATACCAAAACTTTTTCGTTTTAATTCTGATTGAGATGATTTTTTTTCTATGCATTCACAACAAAAAGACAAATAAAACATCACTCATATACCTTCTTAAAATTTTTTATCACCATTGAGTTTTTATTAAAATACTATATAAATACAAATTTAAGTTTTGACCCACTCAAACATAAATTCAAAAAGATTTTCAATTCAAATCATAACTCAAATGTACACATCCAAACACAAACTCAAATTATAATTTTAACTCAAATTATAACTTAAATTTAATTCAAAATCATCACTCAAATCACAAAAACTTAAAACTGTAAAAGAATAACCTCTCATTTTTGTGACAAATTTCGCAGTAAAATAAAATAAAATCAAGTTGCTGAAAGGTAGTACAGGTCGCATTAAAGGGAACACAGAATCCAACGAGAAAAAAAAAAACTGCATAGCAACTAAAAACGCAGAAAAAACTTCAATCGAATAAAAAAAAAAAGAAAAGCAAAACTCAATCGCTTTAATGGCACGATTCCGCACCTCGAACCTGCTCAACCAAAACACAATGAAACCAAACAAATTTCAAGAACTAACAAAAGGACAAGAAAGAAAACAGAAAAACTTACAAGAATTAATAAAAGGAAATAAGAAATGAGTCTGAACAAAGGAGAAGCAAAAAAAAAAAAAAAATCCTAACTTAAAAGAACCTGAAAGAGGGAGAAGGCATCTGAGAGTTAACGTTTACTCATCAGATGCTAGGAAATAGATTTCACAAGATAGTCTTGGATGGATATGGCAAACAAAATCTCGTCTAAAGATTGAGAGAGACACAAGAATTTATAATGATTGTAGAAGAAAATTAGAACGGTTCTCTATAAATGTCAGGAGAAAAATATGAGAAAGGTGAGAAAATATCTCTAGAAATACGTGTAAACAGTGACATATTTAAGTACAGCTCAGTGGAAACTACATTCTTCACTCAAGTTTGTTTGAAAAAAATATTACCTTTAAAATTTTAAAATTTTACATTTAAGTTCTTACTGAAATAATATTTACTCCCACTAAAATAAATATATTTTTTTATGTGTCTCAACTAAAATAATTTATTAGAAAAAATTTAATGTAAAAGTAAAAGGTTAACTCTACCGCTGCAAATAGAAGTGAAAGCGTGTGTAATAATGCATCAACTCCTGTCTTGGAGGTTTATGATTTGTATTTATAAGCTTTTGATGGCTAGAAATAAGCCTAGTAGCACTGTAGCAGTTTTCTGTTTGACTTTTAATCGAAGATCCTCTAGGACTTTCCATATAGAGAGGATGATTAGGGAGTAAGTAAATGTAACATTCGACTTTTCATTTTGCTATTTTGGACAAGATATCATGGATTGATGCTATGGATATTTGCAGCGAAGGAGATCATTCTCTTGCTGATTTTCAGATGTTGAGCTAACATTTTTGTTTAACAACTCGTTTGACGTGCTGCTGGACTGGTCGTTTGGGCAACACATCGACTAGCGAGCTGCCGACAGCTCATGGCTCATTTTGGTCGCCAATTTCATGAATTGACATACCTCATTCTTCAGAACGTATGATGACACATGTGTGATGAGAAATGAGAAATTAAATTTGACCTCAACATTCTTGACCTGAATGGCCCGAATCAGACGCGCCATTGACTTAAAGCAACTGGCACTATGATGCATATAAATGAATGGTCCACATCATAGACCAGAAGAAACTATGCTATATATATATATGCGCTTTATTCTAGACTTTGACTAATATATTTATACACTGGTCATGTTTTAAGCGTAAAAAAAGATGCATGATTACGACCACAGCTGAAAACCAAGCTATATATAGTTCAGAATCTTCCTAATACAAATAGCTAAAAATTTAGCTGCTTTTACACACAATGAAAATAATTAAATGGGACTAAATAGATCATCTTTCGCTTGGTGAGGAAAGTACAAATATTCCATTGCACGGCTTATGGCACATGACTTCCAATTCATTATCACATCTCATGACTAAAGATTTGAAAATATGTAGCAGAGATTCATGTCTCCCACAAACACCACACCAGTGATCACTTCCATCTTTAAATTAGACGACTTTAGACTAGGAACGATAAAGCTTCCCACAACCTTATATTTTCTAAAGTGAATATATCTCTTTGTCTGATTTTATTCTTGTCATTTCTTATTGTTCTTGAATCGTATAAATTTGCGCTTTTATTTCTACCACTTAATATATATATATATATATATGTATGTTCTCATATCGTTCTTAATTAAGTCCTAACTCACATAGGAAAAAAAATTCTTAACTATATTATATGTATAAGATGTCGTTTCTCATCACTGACATTATACAAAGAGAAATTATCATTCTTTTTTTTTTTAACGAAAGAGATATTATCATTCTAATACTGTGTAGTTTATCTTTTTCGGACATTGGTACCTTAGTGTTCAAAAAACTTCATCGAGATACCCTGTTGCTTTAAAAATAATCATTTGAATGTTATGAAGTCTACCTCTCATCACATAAAGAACTATTTTAGTTTCTTTTTTTTTTTTAGATTTTATTCTTTATTAATTACTTTTTTGAATTCGTATTTAAATATATTTTTTGATTGAAATTAGGATAGAGTTGTTATTTCATGTGCCAACAAATGGGTTGAGGTTTACCTAAACCGATATTTCAAAAAGGAAAAATAACATGTTAGGATTAGGACACGTGTCATGTGGCAATACAAATTACAAACCAAAATAAAGAGGCGCGCAATTTCTTATATATCCTTTTTTTTTTTTTTACATGGAATCTTCTGTCTTTGCGTGCAGTATTTTTCATCTTATATTTTTTAAACGACGTTGTAAAGTACATATTATAAATAATTATATGGATATTAATATGAATATATAAAAAGTTGAAAGGCAACGAAAAATTTGTTAAACTAACTAAAGAAAGGCAACAAAATTTAAATCTTCTTAACGTTTTAAGAAAATAATCATTCGTTAAAAGTCATCAGAAACGATCAACCACGTTATTGACAGAGGAACGTTTTTTTTTCTCCCGACAAAAAGGCCGTGTAATAATGTTATATTAGTTGGGAGAGAGAGATTAATGTTCCAAAGTGCTAATTGCTCACCAGTTCAAAATAATAATAATAATAATAATAATGATCACCACTTGTTCGTATTATATGTATTTGAGAAACACAATAAGCTCACGTGCATAATTACAAAGAATATGCGCAGCTAATTAGTTATTGTATCTTTAGTTTGAGGCCACGAACGTAATCTTAACCGAATTTGCTTTAAAATTGCCCTTTTTTAGAGTATCTCTCCCGTAAATATTCTTAATTCTGCCAAATTAAAAAAATGACCGAAAACAATGAAAATCATGTCTGTCTGCTTTCGACTAGAGCTGTAAGTTTGGATTTGATTAAACGGATATGCCTGAGACCCTCTACTCTTGACCCGGGTTTGACCCGACCTAACCTTAAATTTTTTAAATTTAAGGCGGGACTAAGCCGAGCCTCTCTCCTTTAAGGTCGGAACGGGTTGGCCCAAATATCATATTTTTAAAGATTTTTTTTTTTAAATTACTTATAAAATTCTGAGTCAAGTCGGACCAGCCTTAAACTTTTTAGGCTTAAGGTCGGATTGGTCTGACCCTCTTTCTTTTAGGGTCAGGTCGGCCCAATCCTAAATTTCTCTTTAGGTTTGGGTTCGGCGGCTCAAACTTACACCTCTATTTTCGACAAACTATAAGACGTTCCAATTAAATTGTCACTCTCTAGAAATTCTATCTCAGAAGGGTTCAATACAAGACTTTTATTGACAAATGATTCACTAATGAAAATGAATATTGACCGATTAAGTTGAATTAATGGATCACTGATAATGGATTTTTATTGATCAGATTTTCACAAACCATTAACAGATTTTGATAATTGATAAATGATTCATTAATGTAAATGATTGATTTACATTAATGAATCATTGATTCACTTTGATGAAACAATATTTGCAAATTAATCTCGAAATCAAATCTAAATTAACTCTTAACCTTAAAAAAATTCCCCAGCCATGGCGACTGTTAGAAAGATCGCACGACTATTGCTTGTGCGTTGTCAAATCATATCGCAACCTTGTTCGGTAGCATCCGGATATGGTCTAACACCAACTTTGAATGTAGGCGTAGAATGCATCCACCTGGTCAATAATGAAAGGCCAACACAGAGTTATAGGAAAATACATATGATTTGAAATTTAATCATTCTCTTAATTTTCAAATTATTTTGTGATTATTTCAAGTGGTGGCTCAAAACAACCACCCAACCTAATCGCATCTTCAAATATTTACATATAAATGAAATTTTACAAGACATTAATTAAGTGATGAAGCCAGAAATTTTTGTGAGGGGAGGCTAATCACTACGGTAAATATTTAACTAAATATAATTTGATACAATAGATATATAAGTTTTATTCAAGAAAAAAAAAAATTTAAGCTGGGTTTCATAAACACCATTAATAAAAAGGTGGGTCCATAACATGAATTATGTAGTACTTAGAGTCCATTTTTTATTAGTTATATGTTATTAGTGTTAGACACCATTTGGTGTCCTTACACTTTTTTTTTTTTCTAACATTAATTAAAAAAAAATTCGGAGGTGACACAGTTCTAACTAGTAGATTCAAATATGCTAATTAAGTTGCCATTTTTCTATATCAAACAACTGTATTTTGCCACATACGTAGTCACTGAATTTGAAATTAAGAAACAATATTCCTTTTTTGTCACCTTAAATTATATCCGCTTGCATACGTGTATAACAGTCCAAATTAGAACCGGTCGAAGAGACGGGCAAATCACGTATTTCTATTTGTTTACTAATAAAAAAAGTCTAAACATGTTGAGCAGTTTTCGGAGTACGCTGATGGTTGCTTGCCTTCATCTTTGATTTGTCTTCATGTTTCGATGCTTCTGCCAATCATTAATTTCCGTAATATATATAAATATATTCATTGTAAAAGAAATATAAATCACTATAAAGTATAAATCTAAATCCCACTATATATATACATATATATATATATATATAATTCAATTTCTTTTCATGCATTAAAGTAACTTGCATCCTACTTCAAAGAAGAAAGTGTGCATACAATTTCTTAGGATAGAGCATAAAAATATTTGTAGAATATTTACAGAGAGCATAAGGAATTAATGAGACCCCAGTAAAGTATCAAATATTGGACGTGTTTGTGATATGTTTATATCTTTGTACTTTATCCTTTTCTTTATCAAAGTAGAACTTTTTTCTATAATATATATTTTTTTTAAAACAAAATAACACATGTTATAGTATGTGTTGTTCGATTAATAAGAAATAAAGATTACAAGTGGGATTAAAACACACGTATAACATATGTCATTCTATGGATTATTTATAAGTTGGTTGAGCATTTTCGTAATTTTTTTTAGGCCTCATTCGCTTTGCGGATTCTAGTTTTTAATTCGAACTGAGATGTGACATTTTCTGATAGCTTTTAAATGTAGCAAAAAAAGTTAGATGTGACATTTTTTAAGAGCTTTTAACTATATAAACCTAAAATTAAAAACTCAAATCGTTGAAATGAACAAAGCCTAGTGGTCAATTACAGGTAATACATCTGCATTTTTCATCTGACTACCAAAGATCGTAGTAAAATATGGTTGATCTCCGACCTGTAGTGGTTGGTTGCGGGGATTTTTTGTGTCATAGAAAAATTTGATTGCATGCTAGCGATAGCTGGTTGTCAAAATTTTTGGCATATACTTTTTAAGTATTATGATAGGATATCGTTAGTCTATAGTATGATAATTTTTGGGGTATATTTAGTATTATCTAGATATTTGGCTATGACATGGTATGAAATTTTCTGTTTTTCTCATAGCATATATAAGTCGATCCATGACATGAATTGTTGGCATTTTTCTACACATATATCTCCTTGAATTCATATCATAGACGATAACATTCTCTTTCACCCAAAAAAAAAAAAAAGTGACAATATTAATTAAAAAGAATCTCAATTTTACATTTGAGAGTATATATCAGTCTGTATATATGACCTAATTTATTAATTTTTACCGACATATATGTGTACGAGCCGATGCATAACCACTTGAAAAGTTAACAAGGTGAATTTACCCTTATTTACATACATCTACAAGTACAACTAGGAATTTATAATGGTTTTTTTTTTTTTTTTTTTGGTGAAAGGGAAAATTCATTGTCTTCAGACTTTTTTTTCCCCCTTGAAAAGGAATTTATAGTCTTCAGACTTTCAGCCACGTTATCTAAAATCAGTGATAAATTCAGTGATTGGTGAGAGAAAATTCTTCCAAATCTAAGACACCATTAACGTAAGAAATCTAATTAGTACATTTAATTAGGTAGCTAGTTAATGAGAAGTGGGAGGGTCAGCAGGTTTGTTACATCATTAATTAGCTGCTAGCACAATAATCAAGCATATAAATAACATCTCTCTCTCTCTATATATATATTAATATCATGTGATAAACTAATCAACTCTTTAGAGTCTTTAGGGGACAAAATTTTGAGTTCATCTTTCAAGTATGTGTATATACACATGTATATGCATTATCATTATAATGATTATTATAGGGAAAGAAAATTATCATTAATATAAGTACCTTAGTGTAATATAGATTCTATTAATTTTTTTAAAATTTTTTTGAGGGTATTTTTAAATATATTTTTTTGACTTGCTAAGCCTAAAAGTTGATATATTAGATTGTCATAATCTAGGGCCCCTCAAGGCTCTAGTGGGCATTCACCAAAGTACTTGCTGAAATGAGTACTTTCTAGTTGTCATCACATGTGCTGACAAAGCCATTCATACAATACTTTCACTAAAGTTGCCACTCCCTCCCTCACAATGCCGTGATAGAAATTAGAAAGAAAGAGGAAAAATTAAGAAATTACAATGTGTTCATGAAAAAAAACAAGGAAGAAAGAAATAAAGTAAAGAAAAGAAAGGAAGAAAGAAAGAAAGTAAAGAAAAGAAAAAAGACATTCTTAACGTTAACAAAACAATACCACGAAGATTAATTGCGCGGAGCTACCATACACAACTAGCATAATTCTAACGAAAACCAATGCTATTCTCTATTGAATTGAAAAAAGGAATCCGAAGATATGAGAGAGAGAGATAGAGAGAGAGAGAGAGAGCACGTTAATTCATAATGAGGGAGCGTTTTGACAGCCAAAGGCTAAACCACTATAAAGCACTCTTCACAATCAAAATCACACACACTTTTTTCATATTAAAAAAAGAAACTTGTTTTATTAAAATAATGTGTCTTACTTTATATTTATATAGAAATGTTGTACTTATTTTTTCATTTTTTAAATCGTATTAGAGGAACTTCAACCATACTAATTATTTTATATTTTTAATTAAAATAACTATAAATTTTTTTTTTTTTTTAGTTTTTCTCCACTCGAATTATTAACTAAATAGTTAGCTATTTTATGCTCTGTTCATTTCGCCGATTCGAGTTTAGAATTTGAGTTTTGCTATAGTAAAAAGCTCTCATAAACAGTCACATCTAACTTTTTTGCTACAATAAAAAGCTCTCACACAAAATCACATCTTAACTCGAATTATAAACTCGAATCAGTGAAGTGAACGGGACTTTAGAAAATTCCTTCCACACTAGCGAAATATAACAAACATAAAATGGCTAGCTATTTCAATTTTGTATCATTTTATTCTTTAAACTGTAATAAATGCAAAAATTCTTTTTTAAATTTAATAAAATCATTTATATTTTAAATTCTATAAATATAAAAATAATCTATATTTAGTTAAAAAAGATAGTATAGTTAGAGTGACTCACTAAAATGTTACTAATTAAAATAGCTTTCTAATCATTTTAACTTAAATTTAACTAAAATTTAGAGAGTTTCCATGCTCTTAGTATTATTCCCTGAACTTTTATAACTTATGTTAAACATCTTCCTAAAAAATGATCATGTTAAGAACCTTATTCATGATTTTTTTTACACGTTTTTTTAAAAAAAATAAATAATAAACAAAATTCTCTCTTGTATTTTACCAAAATGATACTCCTTACCCTATACGTTTAGAAATGTTGAACCTACTTTCTACATTTACAAATCGTGTTAAAATAATAACTACCGTTTATAAATTGTTAAAAACCTGGTCCCCATAATTAGGGCTAGCAATCCGGGTTGCCGTGTTGTATTCGTGTCGTGTTGACTCTCTCAGTTAATACGGTAAGACCTGACACGAATACGATTCATTTATTATTCGTGTCGAAATACAAAATCTAAACACTACCTGTATATTAGCAGGTTGACACGACACGACACAACACGCTAACTCGTTTATTAAACAGATCATAATAGTGTCGTGTCAACCTGTTTCTAATAACCCGTTTATAAAATAAGTGATAATAAGGTCTTGTCAACCTATTTCTCAACCTGTTAACATAGGTAACAAACAGGTTGTAATTGTGTTATGTATTCGTGTTACCTAAATATTACATGTTTAATAAACGGGTTACGGCATATTAATTGTGGGTTGGCGGGTCAACCTGAAAATGACACGCTATTTAATCGTGTTTTATGGGTTTGACCTGATTTTGACCCAAACTTATTTATGATAAACCCAAACCCGCTAATTTTGTGTGAATTTTAAGTCGTATCGTCATATCGCTATCCAAATTGCATACCCTATCCATAATTTATCAAACGTACTGATTATGTGTGCAACATTTCCCTACATTTTATACTTGTTTTCTTTTTATAAATAATATCAAAATTTTCTCTTCTATTTTGTTGAAACGATTACCGTGTTTAGAATTGATCCTGTTTTTATTTTTCACATTTTTTGAAAAAGAAAAAATAAAAACGTTTTTAAAACAACGTTTGATGCAATAAATACAAAAAAGGAAATGAAAACGATTTTTTAGTTTAGCGTAAAATGAGAGAGAAATGAAAAACGACAGTCATTTTTTATTTTTTGTTTTTGTTTTCTCATCTCTCAAGCATAGAGAGAGAAACATAGATATTAATAGGTTTTTTTACACTGAAAACAATCTCTTAATAAAATTATCAAATACATTTTTAAAAATAATTTTAATCTGATTTTAAAAACGTTTTTATTTTTATACAAAAATAAAATTATTTTAAAATGAGTTCTAAATACACCGGGTGTGTTTTACTTCCATTAAAAAAAAACGATGTGTAGAATGCATTATTGTGATTGAAAAAAATAGAACTTCTCTTTTGTCAACGTTTATATCTCACACAACAAAGCTTAATATTGGACTTCACTAAGAACAACTCAAAAGAAGAAATAGAAGAAAAAAGAAGAAGCACTAAATTTAAAAAGAGAGCAAAAAGATGATGACTGTGTCTGGTCTTTGTCTTGCCTGTCTCCATCTCCGTCCAACTTTCCACTGTTTTCTCATTGCCTAATTAATATACTTGCGTAAACAAACAAACAAACAAACAAACAAGATTAATTAAAAGTAATTTGAATTTTCAGATTCTTTTTTTATTATTAATATTATTTACTTTTTTTAAATAGAGATATGGTTTGTCGTATTAATATAGTACAGGCGGTGGAGGCTTGTTGTTGTCCCTCTGCTACGCTTTTTTCTTGGATTACGCTTCAAGCTCGAAACCTCGTCGTTTTCTCTCTTCTTTCTTCTTCTTCTTCACTTCCGCTGGTTTAAAGAAAGAAAGATAAGAGAGAGAGAGAGAGAGAGCTTTTTGTTGTTTTCTTTTTCACTCTGTTCGAGATTTGTCTATGTATATATAAATAACCATGAACATACATTGACATAATAATTATTAATCTCCAGGCATTTTTGCCTGCCTTTGTCTCTCCTCCATTTCCCATTTTTCCAGCTTTCAAGTTTCCCGCTCTCTTTTTCTTGTATGAACTCTCTCTCTCTCTAGACAGTAGAGTGGTTCGTTTCAGTCTTTTTTTTTTTTTTCTTACTAGTCCTACTAAGAATCTAATTCCATTGCTTTTTCTTTCTTTCTTTCTTTCTTTTCCTTTTCCTTTTGTGTGTGTGTAGCATGTTATTTCCTTTTCATTTTACCGGAAAGTAAAAGGGAAAGAAAATGAATAGTACCAGAGCCCGCAGCACCAGTCTTCAGGCCATGAAAGCTGCTTCAAATCATGATAAAGTAAGTTTTGTCTTCTTTTTTTTTTTCTTTTTTTTTTGTTTGGGTTTTCAGAACTTCATTTCTAGACGTGAAGAAGATTTTTTTTTTTTTTTTTTTTATTTGAGTCTGATGGGCAATCCGAAATGGATGTTGAAGCTTACTTGAAAAAGAAAATGGACTTTAAATTGTTTTCAGAGAAGCTACGTCTTAAATTTCACATTTATTTATCATAAAGATAATATATTTTCACTATTTAATTCTTTCCTTTTGTTTTAAACACTGTCCAATTCTACACTTAATGACCTGAAAAGAGAAGGAAAAAAAAAGGCAAGTGCTTTTGATCCAAATCTGAATTGGTTCTCTTTCACTTCTCTCAAGAAAAGAATAGTTTTTTCTTTTCTTTTCTTTTCTTTTGGTTTCTTTTTTACTCAGGCATGCAGATAGACCCCTTTTATGTATATTTATAATATTTGATATTTAATATATATATATATATATAGTGTATAATTTTTTTATGTTTTGAATTTCCAAAGAAGGAGAAGATGGAGACCCGGATCATTGGCAGAGTCATGCGTTCTGAGAAAACAGTGGCGAATAGGCGTCGATCAAACAGGGAAAGGAAAATGGCCTTGCTTCAAGATGTATATATACATATATATTTCTTTTGCAAAATTTATTGCTTATTTTTCCCACTATCTTTTTTTTGTTCAAATTTTAATTTGTTGATGTGCTTTTCGGCAAATTTACAGGTTGATAAGTTGAAGAAGAAGCTTAGACATGAAGAGAATGTTCATAGAGCATTAGAAAGAGCTTTTACTAGACCTCTAGGAGCCTTACCTCGTCTTCCTCCTTATCTTCCTTCATATGTAAGTGTTATATTGTAACTCTACGATTATAATTCTTACTTATGTATCTGTTATGTCTTGCTCTTCTTCTCTTTTATTTCCAATGGCAAGAAAAGGGAATGTAGAAGTTCTTTTTTTGATGCTTAAAATGTGATGTTGAAGTAATGGGGTATGCCGAATTTTCGGTTTCAGACATTAGAACTTCTTGCTGAAGTGGCTGTGTTAGAAGAGGAGGTCGTTAGGCTTGAAGAACAGGTTGTGAATTTTAGGCAAGGTTTGTATCAAGAAGCCGTGTATGTGTCATCCAAGAGGAATGTGGAAACTTCGAATGATTCGATGGACCAAACTCCGGTGAAAATCACTAAACATCAACGGTCGAAATCTTTGCCCCAATTCGAGCTTAATTCCGCAACTAGTTCATCAGCCACAAAGTCTCAACCTTCTCTTGCTAGAACTACTTCGAGTAGAAGGCTACTTCCCAGTGATGCAATCTCAGTCAGAACTGGGAATTGTTCCACTAGACAAGTTAATGGAAGACAAACTCCGAGAAAACCCGAGACATCTTCTTCGCCCTCTGAAGATTCACGGGGAAAAGAGAATCGGTTGTGGACAAATTTCGTCAAGGCGTCCCCTGAAAAGAAAAATTCCAAAGTGGTGACTCCATTGAAGAAACCTCCAATCAAGCATGAACAAAAGGACAAGACCCCAGATTCGTTGAAAGTACAGGTATTATAAGATGCGCTAGAAATTTTCAAGTTAGAACTAGTTTCTGCCTCATTTCGGTTGTGTTAATTGCATCTTCTGATTGTCCAGCTAGAAAGCAGACTGGTAGACCATGAAAGAGCACAGGAGAGTTGTTCTGGATCACCGGATAGCAAAGTACTTGAAGCTGATTGCTCACCTAATAAAGTCTCTGAGGATATTGTCAAGTGCTTGTCAAACATTTTGCTGAGAATGAGTACATTAAAGGATAGAGAGACAGAGTTTCGAGATCCTTACGGAATATGCTTGGAGTTCAGAAATGCAGATATTGGCCCTTACAAGCATCTATGTGCTATTGATGCTACTTCAATTGATATCAGCCGTACAACAAGTGCATTGTTTCTGATGCACAGACTCAAGTAAGTGAATATAATTTGTAACTATGCATTGATCATGCAACGAAGGGCGGAACCATGTACAGTCGAGGATAGGCAGCTACCCAACCATGATTTTTTTTTTCTTTTACTTTTATATGTGATGAAAATTTAGTTTGCCCATCTGAAATTCTAAAATTCTGTGTTTGCCTCATTTCTAAACATGTGAAATCTTTTACTTCACTTATATGTGAAATCTGATGAAAGTCTTAGCATGCGCCCCATCCCCCTCACTTGTTATTATTATTTATTTTTCTGGCTCTGCCCCTACTGATATATGATATATGAATATATTCTTTTGCTCATCAAATTTAAACTATATTGATCATCACATTCAGGTTCCTACTCGGAAAGCTTGCCTCTGTGAATTTGGAGAGTCTTAACCATCAGCAGAAGCTTGCATTTTGGATTAACATTTATAATTCTTGCATGATGAATGTAAGATGTTTCTCCTTCATATACTAGCAATTGTAAGACCAACAAAGTTAGTGTGTTTAAATCGCGAGTTCTATCGAATTTCATTTACCATTTTCATGTTTTTTTTTTAATAAAAATTGTTTGATTTTGTAGGCATTTCTAGAGCATGGTGTACCAGAGACCCCAGAAATGGTTGTATCACTAATGCAAAAGGTAAGAACAACAGTTTTTTTGTTGCGTGGAACAGTGTCAAAGGCAGTGCATTCAATTTTTAGTACTCGGATATAACTGTTAATTCGTTTTCGATTGATATCCCAACCGAAATCTTTTTAATGAGATTTATTAAGTGGCACATGATTATCAGCTTTTGAAGATAAAAGTTGTAAGGTTGTGCTTGTTTTCCCCACATTACTTCAGAGGACAAACTGTGCTTCCAATATCTAGTATTCTGATAATGTCAAGTACTGTCAGATAAATCATCCTGCAAGTAACCGCATTTTCACTGTGCTTGGCGCAGGCAACAATAACTGTGGGGGGACACTTGCTGAACGCAATTACGATTGAGCATTTCATCTTGAGACTGCCTTACCACTTGAAATTTGTTAGTACATCCATACATCTCATCTTTAATAGGTTGCATAAAGTAACCTACATTGACAATTTATTTGTACCATGTTTTTACTGCTGAACAGACCTGTCCAAAAGCTGCGAAAAACGACGAAATGAGAGCTCGAACCATATTTGGATTGGAGTGGTCTGAGCCGTTGGTCACATTCGCCCTCTCTTGTGGAAGTTGGTCCTCTCCTGCTGTAAGTTCCGTCTCAAAATTATGCAAAGATGAACTTGAAAAACAGTTAATTCATCGCTCTTGAATAGAATTCATTAAAACACAGTTCGTTTTTTACTTTAACTCTTTGAGAAAAGTGATCCGAGTCTTAGTCAACTGATGTAGAAAACTTTTTTCTTTTTTTTTTTTTTTAAGTGGTTCTTAAATCTTTAATGTTGGTCAAATGAAGGTGAGGGTGTACTCGGCTTCTCAAGTTGAGGAAGAGTTGGAAGCAGCAAAAAGGGACTATCTACAGGCCACAGTTGGTATCTCAAGGACAAACAAACTAATAATACCAAAACTATTGGATTGGTATCTCCTTGACTTTGCAAAAGATACGGAATCATTGCTTGATTGGGTGTGCCTTCAACTGCCCAAAGAAGTCAGAAATGAAGCAGTTAAATGCCTTGAGAGAAGGGGAAGACAGCCTCTTTCACAGGTGGCACAAACAATGCCATATGACTTCAGCTTCAGGTTGCTATTACGCCGCTGAAAAATCTCTTCCAATCTTTTCTCATCCTCACTTTCCATGGCTGTGAACTTTGGATGCAATCTTTTTCGCATACTAGTGTATATTTCGACACGATAAAAAGTACATAATCCAGCTCTTTTGAGCATCTGTGGGCAGTGTTCATCTCCCAAAATTGGTTTTGATGATTGGTTTGTGAACATATATGGATTAGGGGAATAAACGTACTTTGAGGATGCCAATGTCTTTCACTTGAATGATTTGTAAGACATTGTAGCTTTTGAATCAGCCAGTAAAAAATTTTCATAAATAAAAAGGGTGGATTTCTGTTGGTCTTGATTAAAAGCAGCGATTACACTAATGGCCCGTTTAGTTCGCTGATTCGAGTTTTTAATTCGAATTGAGATGTGATTTTATGTGAACTTTTTACTGTAACAAAAAAGTTAGATGTGATTGTTTGTGAGAGCTTTTTACTGTAGCAAAACTTGAATTTTAAACTCGAATCAGCGAAATGAACGGGGCCTTAAATTTCTATTTTGATAATAATACTATAACAAAAGGACGATGATATTTGAGGCAAACTCTCCTCGACCTAAAAAGCTTTTTAACCAATTCGAATTTGAGGCTAAAGATATAATAACTGTAAAGTGAAAATGACTTTCCAACCAAACAGACCAAACCCCATTTTTCTTTTCGTTTCGTTTGATAGAAACAATTTTACAATTGAGATTTCGTTATAAATAGTAGCTGTCTATCTTAGTTAAAGTTATTGTGTAAATCAATCAAAATTATTGTTCATGTTAAAATCTTATTGTGTAAATAATAACCGTAAATAGTGTTGAAATTTTTTTTATAAATAAAGTTTCAAAACTCTTCATTTTCTATACCTTTACAAAATTAAGGAAACTTTCACTCTAATTTCTCTCTAAAATTTTTCTTTTTAGTTTTACATTTTCTTAATTTTTATATCAAATATGATTTATTGTTAGGCATTCTTTATGTGCGAGATAAATAGAGATGTCAAATGGGCCGGGTCGTCCATGGACGGCCCGGCCCAGCCCGTAATAGTGCCTGATTCAGCACGGCCCGGTTCGCTACTGCTACGGGCCGTGCCGGCACGGCACGTGTAATGGGCTAGGGCTGGGCCTCAGCTTCTCAGCCCGCGGCCAAAGCACGTGGAGGCCCGCGGCAAGGCCCTTGTTCGGCCCGGCCCAAGCCCTTGTTCGGCCCGGCCCAAGCCCGCAAAACGGCCCATGAAACAGCCCATTTCATTTGGTCCAGGGGGCCCTTCGCGGGCCCAACGGGCGGCACGTGACGGGCCTCCCATTTGGCCCGTCACATGCCTCTCGTTTGGCACATGACAGGCCAAACGGGAGGCCCATCATGTGCCGCACGTTGGGCCCGTGAAGGGCCAAACGGCAAAAAACTGAAAATTCACCCCTAAATCCCTATAAATACCCTTTAATTTCACCATAAATCTCACACAACAATTCACTCTCAACTTCTCATCTCACTCTCATTTTATCTCTCAACTTGTCTCTTTGATTTTGATTCTAAGCTTTTCTCACGCGTTCATTCATTTTCTAGCTCTTTCATGTACAAAGTTTAATCAAGTTCTATCAATTTCCAGAAATGGCCGCTCCAAACTTTCCTGATTTCACTGCTCTTCCTGAGCTTGGTGATGAGCCATTTTATGAGGATGAAATGATGCCTCCCAACCCCACCCCCACTGAACCAGAAAATGCTCCGGTGGATAATGCTTCAGTACACAACGAGAAAGCTGGAGAACGCAGCAGAGGAAAAAGACTGCGAACTTCTCCGGCATGACAGCATTTCACCGAGTAGCCCCGACCAAATCCAAAAACATGTGAGATGGAAATTCGTGCGGTATGTAAATATTGTAAAAATCACTTTTCTAATAAAAATGGTGGGGGTACTGGTCATCTGGATAGACATTGGAAAGTATGTCTACCGTTGCACCAAGGTGGGAGTGTGGACTCCCGCCAACAAACACTATCACTCACATCACAGGGGTTATAAAATTTTACATACGATGCACAACTTACTCATGAGGCACTAGCTAAATTTCTAGCTAGTGCCGATTTGCCTCTTTCTTTTGCAGATGATGCCTCGTTCGAAGAATTCATCCAGACAACCTTTTGCCCACAATTTAAACTGGTAAGTAGAAGCACAACTCGTTCTGATTGCATGAAAGTTTTTTATGCAATGAGACAATCTCCTGTAGATAATTTTAGGACTTTTAATGCTACTGTCTCTTGCACTTCTGATCTGTGGGAGGGGTGCAACAAAACTAGATATTTATGTGTCACAGCGCACTACGTTGATGACGATTGGGTTTTACAAAAAAGAATAATTAGTTTTCGTTTATGTCCATATCCTCATAACGCAACAGCTATTTTTAATACAATAATGGAAATTTTTGGGTTTTATGGGATAGAAGATAAAGTTTTAACAATTACTTTTGATAATGTGTCAGCTAATACAGCTGCAATTAATCTGTTTAAACATAGTTTGAAACCAGCATTTGGAGGGGAAATTTTTCATCAACGGTGTGCATGTCACATAATTAATTTAGTAGTTCAGGCAGGAATTGAACATATCTCAGCTAATCTTACAAATATTAGAGAATCATTCATTCATATCTAGTTCTGGAGCTTGGCTCCAAGAATTCAAACAATATTGCAGGAACAGCCAGATGCCCCCAAGAAAGTTTCCAACTGACGTGAGACATAGGTGGAATTCAACATATTTAATGTTGAAGGCAGCACTCCCGTATTCACAGCTTATCACAACATACGTAAACAGTAAGAACGATCAAATTTTAATTTTCGATCCTGATTGGCAGATTGCTGAGTATTTTTTAAAATTTATATAAGTTTTTTACAATGCTACTGAATTACTTTCTGGAGTTTATTATCCTACTGCACATTTAGCTTTACATCAACTATTTAATATTTCAGAAATATTTTCTTATTATAGGGATACATAACTTTTTGAAAATATAGTTAACTTAATGGAAAATAAATTTAAAAGTTATTCGTCAAGTTGTCCCATGTTATATGCATTGGCGACCATTTTAGATCCTAGGTGCGGAGTAGATGGAACTGAATCATTTATGACTGCTATTGCAGAGAATTTAGAAATAGATATGCAACTAAGTATTACTGACGCTAAGAAAATGTTATAAAAAGTTTTTAGTTTGTATGAAGCAAAATATAGCACAGGTCAAAAAGAACAGGGAACTTCATCGTCAACTACCAGTTCGGGGCCTAAAGGATCGTCGTGGAGTTTCTTAAAGAATAAAGAGAAAACGGCAGGATCGTCCTCAACACAAGCGTCTACGGAATTAGTCAAATATTTTGAAGTAAATTTTGTAATCGATGACGACAAACTAGACATCTTACAGTGGTGGAAGAGCAAGACCGATCATTTTCCAACACTGTCCATAATAGCTCATGACATTCTTACAACTCCAGTGTCAACGGTAGCATCGGAGCAAGCTTTTAGCACAAGCAACCGAATTCTTGACAAGAAGAGAAGCATAATGCATCCAGATATCTTGGAGGGACTAATGTGCGTTAAAGACTAGGAAGATGCCAGAAGACGAAAACAACAATACACAGATGATTCGATGCAAGAATATTTTTCTAACTTAGAAATAACAGAATTTTCTTGAAGCACTTTGGTTTGTAATTTACTATTCCTAACTACTGCACTCTTTTTTCTTTCGCTAAGGTTTTGTCTCGATCTCCCCACGGGTTTTACTTAGCAAGATTTTTAACGAGACAGTCATTTATGTGTACTCCTATTACGTCAATTCAACAAAATCACATCTTTTAGGGCGTATGATATATTTTTTTAATTAAATTTAAAAAAAAAAATACAAGGACCGGGGCCGGCCCGTGAAGGGTATGAGCCCAGGCCCTAATGGACTAGGGCCAAGGGCCTGGACCGGGCCTGAATTTTTCTTCTCAGGCCCGGCCCAGGCACAGCCCAAGCCCGTAATGGGCCTGGGGTCAAGCGTGCTGTGCCGACCCGACACAGCACGTTTGACCACACTAGAGATAATGCCTTTCATCGTCCATAGCGTCTGGAAGGGGGCCAGAGATGCTCTCTCCTTCCTGATTGTCTTTTGTTTTCTCCTTTTAGGAAACATGCAGCACCTGCAGCTCGACATATCAGGCCCCACCAATTCAACATTTATTCCCGCCATAATAAATGCTTGTTCTTGACGCTTTTCATTTTTCACACATGAGAGAGAGAGAGAGAGAGAGAGAGCTTAGCATAGAAATGAACCAGCACACCATTAAGATATACAGGGGAAAAAAAAAAAGAATAGCAGTTTTGCATTTCAAGAACTTAGGAACCTACACACGCATCAGTTAAAGAAACTGATTTTTTTTCCCCCTCTCTATTTTAGGCATCCATGACCATGATTTTACAAAGAATAATACTTTACAAAACTAAAAATATCAATGGCATCCATTCTTTTCTAAAAAGAAAAAGGAAAAAAGAAATAGAATACAATATGGGCGAGGACAATAAGCAGCGTGGCTATTAATGAACAGCAAAATGAGACACAAAAACAAACTCACAACAAACAAATTATACATAACCCCGAGCTGCAATTTTCTCGCTCTACTATAAATTCAACACCCTCGAAAGGGCATTTTGCAGTGGCAACTTTGATGGGGTGAACGAGGCACGACAACATTCTGGAACTGTTTTCCCAAGTTAGCCTATAAAGCCGCAACCTGTTTGTAACTCCCCTAAAGTTAGCCAAATGGTGAGGGAACTGGTCCTGTGAGCGCATCTGATCTTTTAATGCTTCCCATGCCACAAATAATACATCCAGGGGTCGAGAGAGCCGAAAACTTGGCCCCGCAGAGATCACATACATCATAACCGATGGTTGACAGACGACTAAGAGTGGCATAACAGAACTGTGACGGATCTTCCAATGGATCAATGGACTTGTTGGATAAACCCCTCTGAACACACATGTCAATTAGGCTCCTAAGCTCGTCCTGCTTACTTGGAGGCGCTTTAGAAAGAAGAAGTTCCAGCATCTGCTTAGAATAGGCAAAATTTTGCACTTCCATGTTACGTTTAATGGCAGTTCGTATGCAGTTTATCCGGTGCTTTGCCAGAAGAGGCAATGAACCTAGATGACGAGAAAGTCTCGCCATCTCGTCTTTTGCACTTATTGCACTGGGTCCTTGGACTTTCTGCAGCCTCCCAATTTCCTGTGGCAGAACGCAAAAGAAGTGTTGAGTTATTGACTTATTGTGCATCGTCATGATGTGGGGTGGGAAGAGAACCACATAGATACCTTTCCAACTACGGGATTAGAAGTTCAGAGATATAACTTCTGCTGCTGCTGATGATGATGATGATAATAATAATAATAATAACAATATTTAATAATATTATTATTATAATATTTAACAATAATGATAATGATAATAATATTTAATACTAATGATAATAATAATAATAATAATAAAGCTCATTCTGAATTGATATAGGACTTGTAACCACTGTACCTGAAGAAGATTAACTGCTAACTTGTACTGAGCACAGATGGTTGCTTGGGCTTTAATATCAGCTCCACGGGACTGATCCTTTGCCAGTGCAAGAAAAGCTTCATCAAAACAAGATAAGGCATCTGAAAGTTGATTCTGTTCCAGGTGGGCAATTCCAGTCTTAAAGCATACAGAAGCAGCGGCGCCACGAGGAACCTGTTATGAGGAAATCCACAAACATTATTACAACAAAACTTGCAAATAAAGTAAGAGAGCAACAATAGATTATTTAGGATTTTGGGGAAGTACGAAATTTTAAAAGGACTCCTATGAGATGATGAAAACCTCTTATGATAGCCATCCACTTCCGGAACTTATCTTATAGACTAAAATATGCAGATATCAATGTATTACCTGTCCAGGACGCACAGAGGAGGGTGGCGAAGTAGGACGTGCTGCAGGCTTTCCAGAATCTGCAACTCCAAGGACGCTAAGATCAAGAGGCTGTGTGAAAATTGGAACCTGAGTTGCCTGGGCCTGAGGCTGTGGCAGTCCAGCAGGTTGGCCAGAGGGTTGTGGTGGGACACCACCATCAGGAAGCCCAATTGAATCCAGGGTAACGACAGGTTGTTGAGCAGTTTGAGGGGGAACACCACCATCAGGAAGACCAATATCAGCTTGAGATACAGGAACCTGGTTAGTCATTACATTGTTGCTTTGAATACCTTGAGATGATTGGTCCATTTTTGAAAGATAAGTCCCTGGGGGAGGCAATGAGGCTGCAACCTGAAAGGATGGTATGGTATGCTGGAAAAAGTCCTCTGGAATGGGTCCAGATGTAACTCCCATACCCATTACCATCGGAGCCGGTTGTGATACTGTTGCAGTTTGTGTCAATGAGACTGTACCAAATGGATCAGCAGGCACAGAAACTGCAGGAGCAGACACCGTTGCACTGTTAGTAGTAGATGACGGGGGTAAAATCTGGCCAAGGTCCTGCGACCCACTAGTCAATGACTTGGTCCTGCTTATTGGCAGACCCAAACCTTCACCAAGCTTGAACTGCTTTGTGGCTTCTTTAATCTTATTCACATCCACTGTCGTTGAAGTAACTGGCTTATCACGTATTCTAATGTGTAACTTTTTAGTTTTTGACACTCCCTCTTCATCACTGCTGCTACCATCAGCAGTACCGTACATGGATTTCTTGAATTCTTCTTCAGCTTTAGCCTGCTCATCTGCAGCAGTGGAACCAGAAAACTGTTTTGCTAGGGTTTCCAGACCCATCAAGGAATTGCCCTTCGAATCACCATTCGTAACTGCTTTGGACTTATTAGAAATGCCAAGAGCAGTTGGAAGACCATTTGGCTTGTCTGCACCTGCAGGAGGTGTAGGTGCTCTCACCAGGATACCTTCCCTTACTTCCACAATGTTTCCTCTGCCTTTAATTGAACCCAAGTAAACACCAATGTGATCAGCAATCGTGGATGGGATGGTACCATCATCACTCTTCATGTATGGCAACACTTCAGTAGCCAACTCCCACTGAGGTATAGCCTTCAAGTTAGTAGGGGTTTTCATTTCCCAGTTTCCGCCACCCCATTCAGGTCCTTTAGGAACCATACTCTCAGCGGCAAAGTTAGCAAAAATGCCTTGGGTCCACCCAGTAGAGCGAACTCTTAATATCCTCTCACAGTACCGCCTCAATTCTGAATCAGTTCCTTCTTCTTCCAATTTTTGACATAGACGGCGCATTGCACTGGGATTTAGGTGGCATATAAATAGATCAAGCATGCTTTCATAGTCCGCTATAACTTCAAAAGTTTCCTTTGCACTATCAAACTGAGCGAACCTTCAATTCAGGTGTTCCATCAAATACCAATTTAAAGAAACACATGAACCATCAGTCAGCAGCAATAGGAGAAAAAACCCCGCGGAAAAAGTATAAGTTTACTGAAGAGATACTTAAAAGGTAGACACAGAAGTTTTATTGCAAAAAGAAGTATAGTGCACAAAAAAGTCATTGAATTTCCAATCACCATCATTGCAAAATTTTTGGATATTATTAATCATCTAATTTTCCTTGGTTAGGAAATACTAAAAAAGAGAGGAAGAACAAAGTAATAATCATGATATCTAAATGATACCCAGTTGTTTAGATTGTCTCCACATAACACCAGCAATAGAACACTGATAGCAAAGCTGAACTGATAGTATCAATACACCTGTCTAGTTCTAACCAGGTTACGGATGGAAACATATGATCATTTGTGCGAAATTTTTCTCTGAAACACTAAAATCCCATACGGTAAATGTAACTACTATATGCCATGTTGTCTCAACCAAACAAATTTTTAGTTACCATTTTTATTTCACTGTCAAGGGAAAAACTAATCCCACAACTAGGCAGAATATAAACCAGAAACACTTATCCTAAGAGCATGTAGCTTACAGAGGAGCCTAAATTACCACTATCATACATGTCAGTGTACAATGAAGAAAAGTATTAAAAACAGAGGCAATCAGTAACAGAAAAAGTTTAAGTACGTTCGAGACTGTCACTAGAATTGACTTTATAGCATAAGAAATAAGAATGAAATATATCTTATCTGCGTACTTGATACAAGCATAGCCCAACTGGCGGAAACGATGAAACAAATGAGAGGTTGGAGGACATCTCGGATAATCTCTAGAACGGAGGAACTCATCTTTCAGAACAGATAAGGCAGTAGAAAAACGAAGAGCGTTGATAGCATAAACTCCTCGCAACACCTAAGTTCAGTTTGCAACATGTTGAGTACTAAATTGAATGAACAGAAAGATTTGCAAAATGACACGCAACTATTCACTTACTTGAGTGAATTGCGGGCCTGCTTGGGATAAAGACACAGCAAGATCTCCACAGACCGGGGGACCTCTAGCAAGAATATCAAGAGACCTTGGGGTGATACGCAAGCTGTCAAACCTTGATTCAGGCAGTAACTTGAGATGTCAGATTTCAATCATGTCATTACCTTTCATGCATGCTTTGATTGAGATGTAGAAAGAATGGAAAAGGCACTAGGTTCAAAAATTTCCAAGAGTAAAAGGCAAAAATGGTGAATGAATAATGAATGTCCCAAACAACTGTCAGTGAATAAGCATGTTATAAGAAAACCTTGAAGTAATTTGGTACAATATTTCTGAAAGGTCAAGCTTCTGCTCAAATCTTTCTTGCATGGTAGAAAAGCCAATAAGAAGAGGTTCAAGAAGCCCAACAAGACAACTTTTAATCTCAACTCCCCTCTTTTGTCTAGGATTTATTTCTGTTGGGTTAGCAAGCAAAAGACGATCATTTAGAGCACCAACCAAAGCTGCCAAAAAAAAAAGGAAAAAAAAAGAAAGAAAAGAAGGGTCAGAAGGATAATAGTAGAATAAGGAATGGCAGACTATGAGATATAGACCAATAGAGCACTCAATGTTGCAGAATTGGCGATTAAAACCAGCATCAGCAGCCTAAGTTTGTACCTGCATGAGGCATACTTATAGAGAGAATAGTCCTCACTTTCCCATCCCAGCCAAGCACACTAATTGCAGTGGCAGTAGAAAAAAGAAGTGCCGGACCCACCCATAACAGGGATCTAAAGTGGACCAAAGTTAAGCGCTAAACACGTTTATAACCTTCATACATATATATCAATAAACAGGGAAAAAAATTTAGATGTTGTGTAAGGATATTGAGGGGAGTCCCATATCGTATTTTGTCGAACTGCTAGCCAGGATCTCAAGGTCCGCTGAGACCAGAAGCACTCTTTGTGTGGTTAATATCCCTACAACATAACCTCTAAGAGTCTCTTGCCATTGAACCTGTCAGTGAATAAAGTGAGCTTTTTGAACAATAGACACAAAACCAACCAAACATCTCATAGAGCATTCTCAAATAAAATAACTTCCAATATTTCAAAATTGCTATGTGAGATGGAACCATATCCATTAACTATAAGACTGACTCAAAGATAACAGAATTTTCAACAACGTCAAAGGTATCTCCTAGAGAAAGGCGCAATACTGGATTTTTAATATATACCATGTCTATAAGGTTAACAGTATCGAAATCATAGGTAACTCATAACTGAAAATATGATAAATTTACACAATACAAAAATAGGCCCAATATGTTTCTTGTTTGGTATGCACTTTAGGGGAAAAACAGGTCTTATTCTTCCAGAACCAAAACATCGTATACGGACCCTAATTACAAGGCCTACGCTGTATAGTTGTATAACTGCTAACACTAGTTGCGAAATAAATTTCCAACATGTTGGATAAGTGACTTTTAGAGACAGCAATATGGAGCTTCTTAAAGGACTACTTAAAAGAATTAAAAAAAAAGTGAAATAAAATGAAATAAAACCACACCACACACACTTTAAGTTGGCTTGAAAGACTAAATGGTGACCTGAAGTACAGTCTCATTTAATTTCAACTTGATTGACTTTTTCCCTTCACTTTTGGTTGATAGATAATGGCCATCAGAAGTTGATAAGCGGTATCCTTGAACCAGCTTTACCAAGCCAATCTGATTACCATGAGAAGAAAACAGCAAGGATGACTCTACAATCACACGGGTCCATGGTTAGTATATATGTTATACAAAAAATTTTCAAAAATACCAAAATAAAATATAAAATAAAATAAAAAAGATCTTTGCTCACCCAAAGGAGTAGAAAAGATACGATCAGCTTCATCTTCAAATAAAAACTGCTTGGGCCCTCGGATAGAACCACCATCATTGTCCAGAGATTGGTTATCTTCAACAGCTCCGTTCTTTTCATTACTTTCCTGAGAAGTCTTTCCTGGAAGAATATATAAAGCCAGTCCAGTCTTATCATCATCAAGAATTGCAAACTGATTCTCGTTGGGGCCAATAAATGCTGCATCTCGACCTACAAAACTCAAAGATGCAAATCATAAATGACTAATTAGTTCTCCCACCTAAATATTTAGGTATTTTAGCAACAAGGAAAAATTAAGACATTCAGAATCACGCAAACCTTTCACCGTAGTGCATTTACTGTTTGCTGACTGAGTCTCGGTATTTTCCGAATAAACAACCACCTCATTTGCAGAACCACTGAACTCATAAACAACAAGGAAGATGTGCTGTTTTTTACTGTAAAGCATGTATTTCGGATGGTATTCCACATTTCCAGGAATCTGGAAAATATAGGAGATGAATAAAGGTTACAACCCAAACAAAAATTGCTGATTTAAAAAAGTACAGCATTTATATTACCGAGTTATAAAGTTTCTTATAGATACTATCAGCTCCTGTGCATAGATTATAAGCCATAAGGTTTGCACCATCCACGTAGAACGCCCGAACAGGATAATGCAGAACACGATTTTCCTTATTGAAGAAATTGAGCTCCAAGTGAAAGGGCTGCACGTAACCCAATGGTGCCGTTCACAACTCAATAATAGCAGTTGAAACAGTAGACAACACTATGATGGCAAGAAACCTAACCTGACAAACTGGAGTGTCCTTCAGGTGATGCTTAAAGTCTAACATAGTGATGAGAGGCAGCCGAGAAATTGGAGCACTTTTAGCATGACCTTCCATGAAATGCTACATAAACAACACAACAGTAAATCTAAAGAATATGAAGAAGTCATTTACAGAAGTTGAGTAGATCAAACGCAACTTACACTGTAAAGAAAAGCCTTCCGTGCAATATCCGATATTGTAAGTTGACTGCGGCTGTAAAAAACAATACAGAAAATCATTATGTGTGCGCCAGTGTGCATTACAACAAAGAAACAAATAATAAAAGACTGTTCACGTCTCTATGTGCCTATATTCTTAATAGTTTGTTCCAGAAATTTTGTTACCAACCTAGCAATATCTCAAACAATCATCACCAAACGAATATATATCATTAAGTTTGTATGCAAGTGGGTAATCTCACCCTTTAAGATGATGCTCTTGCAATTGCGCTTGAAGTTGATGGTCAGCTAATATTCCAGATGAACCCAGGGATGAAAGCTTTTCTTTCAAAACAGAAGCTGCAAAGTACCTCTACTATAAGTCTAGTCAACAGACATACATACATACACACGAATGCATGTGTGTGCACGCGTGCGTGCTTGGTGATTGATAGTGTGTACATGCTACAAACAACAAAACTATAGGGTTTGGCAACTAGAAACTAAACATCTGTAAGTAAACTAGAGTATCGATAAAATTAGGAAATCAATTTACAGATAATGCAAAATTTTAAAAATGTGCTATCATGGGGAAGAAGATTCCAGAAAAAATACGATAGAGAGGAATGGAAGAAAAATAAGGAGATGCTCCATATTTTATCATAAACCAACAGAAAGGTATATTTGTTTTAAGAGGCAAAATTGAGGCGAAGATTGTAAGCATTGAGGCTTCAAAATAAGAGGTTTAAGCCTCTCCAGATAAGCGTATACAGAGACAAAGCCTCGGCATATTTGCACTTAAGTTTGACTTTTGGCTGGCTAGGGAGGAAGCCTGTTCAAGAGAAACAAAAGCTCACTCTTTATGGACGTTTTGTGAGAGACAATATTGGACAGCAACATTTTTTAGTTACTTTTCATTACATGTCTAGTTTGTTGTCTACGTGGCTGATGGACAGATGCTTTTTCTTGACACTTGGGATTTTTTTCCTTTTAATTTCGTTCGCAAATGTTATATGCTCAATAGCTAGGTAATTCTTAATTTCTTCAAGGGGGCGTTGGTACGCGATAATCAGTAGGAATCATATTACTATGAAAGTGATAGAAAGTAATATGATTCCTAGGAAACGTGTGTTACAACGTTTGATCACATACAAGAATCTCCTCTCACTTTCCCAAGAATATTATTTTACTGTATTTGGTTGTTCACGATATTGCAATATATTTTTTTTAATAAAATCAATAAAAACTTAAAAATTCCAAAAGCAATAACTTTTAACTAATTTTTTAGACGAATAAATTACGTTAATTGAAACTGATATAGGTAAATTTAGTTAATAAAAAAAAACTCCTTTTAGAAAATAAATAATGCAAAAAATTAGAAAAGAAATTCTCTCTCCCCGTCGTTTCTTCTTTCTATCTCCACTTCTCCCCTCCTCCCCCCTATTGCTCTAAGGAAAACAGATCTGATTTTGTAAGATATCATCTCAATCTTCACGATCTTATAATACGCCCAACACACCTATATGAGTTTGACCCGCTTGATCTCAAAGGCTTTTTACTTTTTTTTTCCCCTCAAATTTAAGACGTTATTCTTTGTGGGTCTTGATTCTTTGTTCTGACTTGCAATAGAGGGTCTGACTCATGGTGGGGTTGTGACAGTGCTGGAGTTGTTACCAGTGTCTGGGTGGTGGTGGAGACTGCAACAGTGCGACGGCAACCCTGAGTTGTGATGGGGCTGCAACAGTGTGATGGCGACCCTAAGTCATGGTGGGCTACGACAGCCGTCTGAGATTGTCTGAGTGGGGGGCTGAACTTCGCTGGACCTCTAGTGAGTGGTGGAGCTGCTGAGTGACTGGGCCAGAACGTGGTCAGTGGTGATGGTGGTGAGATTCCCATGATGTTGAGATTCCCGTAAATTTGAATAACAACTTGTTGGGTGGTATTCAGTTTACCTAATTTTGAGGTAAAATAAATCCCATGGGATTCACTTTCCCAAGAATGTATAAATGACAATTCTTGTACCAACTACCCAATATGGTAATCCTGTAGATTCCCATCTACCCTTAAGATTACTGCATAACAAACGCCCGCCAATTTCTCTGTGTTTCATACACGTCCAGTTTTTAAAATTTGGGACAATGTGATTATTAATAAACATATAGAGACGCGATTTATGGCTTTTTATTACGGATGTCAATGTTTCTGTCTTTCCTACTTTAAGTTGAAGCTTACACCTCACCTCAGAGAGGCAAAATGCCTACCTGCACTAGCTTTTCTAAACATGTTGCAGTAGAAGAGTTTTGGAAATACTATGATATCTGTACCAATAATCAATTTCCAAGTGTACTAGCAATTAAAAACATGCAAATCCAAACAGTTGGGCTAAATAATCAATCACCTGAAGATCCTCTTGCACTTTGTAAAACTGCAAACAGTTGTTTCCTTCCGTCCCTGGTGTATGCAGCCCTATTTTTTACATTATCTCCACCTGTCATATTCTATCACCAAAAAAAGAAAAAAAATATGGAAGTTACTAATTTGCTTTTTCAGTTTCATTGTTTTTCATGTGTGCTGTAGATTATGAAAGTAGTTTACTTAACTACAAAAAGCAGCGCCGCTAAATTTAATTTGGGGTGAACTTCCAAAGATTTAATTCGTGGCAAAGGATAAACTGCTTCCCCACCCTGTTGAGACAGGATGCGAGGGATGTCAATTGATTCGATAGCTGCATAACAATTGCACGTAATAAAAGTTAGAAATACCTAATGAGTAATGACAGAAAATTTCAACTTGCAACATAGACAACCAAAGCGTGTATGTGCATGCAACTTTGGGATTGTCAAAGACTCGATATTGCTGTGAAATTTTTGTATTTGTACCTCCGCAAGCACAGCATGAAGATGGTTGTATAAATACATCAGAGATTTATTATAGAACTTTTATAATTGATTGTTTGTGGAAAAAAAAAATGCAAACATGCAAATACTGCGTTAGCCCCTAATTAATTCAAGTATACAATCAATTATAAAAGTTCTATCATTCGATCCAGAAAAAAGCCGGTTTTAAAAAAAAAAACTATAATCCGGGGATCCTATGCGAACTCTAGAAACTGAAAGGGAAAAAGCTTAACTGCACACTCTACATGTAATCCCTTACAACAAGAAAAGAAACAAAATTTGAAATTATCAAAATTACGAAAGAAGAAAGTTGTAGGAAAAAAAATAAACATTGATTATGACTTTTCTTTTTTTTATTTTTTTTGGTTTGGGTGGGGGGGTGTGGAACTTGACATTTCAAAGTATGAGGATGAAAGAGTAAAATATAACAACTGACCAGCTGGCTCAAAAAAATTTGCTTGCATTGGAGGCCTATTAGGATTAAGTATGACCCTTGTCTTCCATGCTTGAAGATTTCCATCTTTGGATACTGTTACAAGTAACCGCGACATTGGGAGCCAAGCAACTGATGTGATTGGTTGAGAACCAACTTGCGTGCTGATTTGCAATTAAAATTGAATAATACGTATCTAATTAGCTAAAGAGGTTTAAAATATAACAAAAGTTTTCAAAAAGCACAAACAATCATAGTTTTGGCCATCAAAGACATGACTGAGTACATTTAAGTTATGATGAGGTACTACTCCAAAAACTCCAATTCCTAAAAACCAGAATCTATATGGAGCAAACACAAAATGGTTTTTATCTACATAGCTTTTCAGTCAGCCGGAGACACAATGCCCTTAGAAGTTCCAATGCCTTTATAAGGTACAAAAATAAATTAAGGCCATTTAAGGTCAACTGTCCACTAGAATTTACATGCAAATTACGAAATACTCCTAGCTCCATCTGTGATAAAGATTTCATTTAACTTGCTAAATATCATTTCCGCTTTGTAGCCTCAAGAAACCATTCGATTTTAAACCAAAAATTAAACGAATGGGAAAATGAAACATACAAAATAAGACAAGGAATCAAAGCCTAGATAATTAAGTCAAACAAACAGGGTGGTTCACGAACTAAACAAAATTCCAATACATCTCTTGAATTGAGTCTTTACAAGAATCAAAATCCTTCTAGCTCGCTACCATGATTAACTTACATTCCAATCATGTTGGGTCTCTCAGTTGACACATCCCATGCAAGAAGTGTACCACGTCGATCACCGACAAATATCCATTCCAATGTCGGATGAAAAGCAAATGCACCAGCACCAATGAGCTTTATAGTGTTGTCAACTGGCAGAAGAAAAAAGATGATAAAGGACATACCGTTAAAAAAATACAACTAACTACATCTGCAACAAGAAAGAATCAATGACATTCCCATCTTACGCTGTAATGTGTAATGAACAGCATAGGTATGAATGTTGTATGCTCGAATCAAACCATCTGCATAAGCCACGTACTGAAAAAAAGAACAAAAGAAAATTAAATTGATAAGCATTTCATGTACCTAAGAGTCGAGTATATCAGATATATTATATTTTGATTGAAAGCCCCCTTTGGCACCACCCGGATTTTGAACCTGGGCCCTTCTACCCTAACCATCTGGGCTAGTCCCAGATGGGTATATCAGATATATTACATTGCATTAACAGCATCTATAACTAGGCAAAAATCAAAAATAATTTCAACCAAATACCAGAACGGGGAGACGAGGGTGGCAAGCAAGGTTGACAATGGGCTTCTTCAAATCCGTCTTTATCTTTGTTGGTGCTCTACCCCCTTCAACAGTTCCCACGACTTCATGCATGTAAATGATCAAAAGTTAGAATAACAAATAACAATCAGGCATAACTCAACGCACAACAATATATCCATCAGAGATGAAGTAAGCAAACAAATAAAACCTGTCACACTCATCCTTCGATGGAATCCGAAAAAAACCACAGGTTGGAGAGGAGTCAAAGCAAGATGGACTTCTGAATCAGAAGAAATTTGTTCCATTTTCTTTTCTGGAGAATGAAGCACGCAGGTTTGCTCAGCATCAAAATCACAGGACCGAATGGTGCAATCCTACCAAATATAGAAAATAGTACGTTTCCATTAGAAAGAAAATATGCATAACAAATAGGAAACTAACAACCATTTAGAACTTCCAAAGCAAGCAACCAGTAAGCATTACCATACTTGTTACCAAAAGGTAAAACAACAGGAAAAAAGAAAAGGTAGCTGAGTAGAAAGAAATATACATAAAGCACGCAGCACAACAAACAAATAAATATACATTGACCTAATCTAATGGATAAATTATAAAATCCAATCTTTTGGACCAAAAGGGATGCAATAGAAAACTTGACTAATCTATTGAGGGATTATATAGTTGCTGCAGAGCTTGAATCCACTGAAAATTTCAATTCTTATGGAATACAGGCCATGCAAGAAGTGTAAGGTGAATCGCAGGTTTCAGCATTATGCAAAATGGTAATAATAATAATAATAATAATAATAATATTATTATTATTATTATTATTATTATTATTATTATTATTATTATTATATCTCAGGAGGTCCAAGCCTCTTAGAGCACTTGGCAACTCCTGAGGGGGATTTAGACCCTCCTATCTGGAACCCCTTGGCAAACTATGGGAAGTGGCCCCAAGGGGATTCGAACCCAAGACCTCACAGCCACTTAAGCAACCCCCTTGGGGTTGCAAAATGGTCTATTATAAATCACTATATTCCACAGCCTTCTGCTGTTTATAAGCAGAGCATTTTCCTTTAAGCGTACAACAACACCTATTTGTTCCACCTATCTCCCAAAGCACAAGACATATTACCCATCACACTAATCCATCTTCTACCGAAAGAATAAAAAATGAAAACTTATCTATTCAAGCACATCTTCCAAGAAAAAGATGCAAATTCAAAAGCTACTAAAAGCATATCACGTTGACACAAATTAAATCTTTCACAATGTTAAAATTAGATTTCATGGATACTATTCAAACTCCAAACAAGCATAAAAGCACTTGATTCAAGAATTTCATTCTTAGTGAGATAAAAAGCTTTGCAGTTATACTGATACCACAAAACTAAACTCTTTGTAAGAAGCAACACATATAGCATCTCATCTTCAATTAATTTAATTTTACGACTATAGAACAGCCTAAAGGAAGCACGTATGGAAGACCCACCTCAAGAATGGCAATCACAGCATGCCCGCTCGTAGGACTGTAAGACATACGGACAACGGGTGAGCCAATATGAATAGACGAGATCTTGCTTCCTGTGAAAGCATCAAATTCTGCATACAAATTGTAAGAGAAGACTGTGTTAAGACCCAAAAAAAAAAGACATACGAGTTGTAAAATCTTTTAAATTATAATAATAAAACTTGCTTGTGCTTCGAGATAAATAATAGCCTATAAGTTCAATAAGCCTTTTATCCTTCATCAATGCCAAGGTGTTCAACGTTTTCTAGATATACATGCTAATCAACGATAAATTTGGAAGTGTGACATGCTCAGCAAGCATAAAGAAAGAGAAACTGACAATATTTCTTGGTTGATAATTATATGACATCTATGACAAAGAGTATCCAGTAGATCTGTCCACTGAGCACGACTGAAAGATTGATATAGCATTTAACACATCTTTTTGCCAATGGAAAATAAAAATCCAATCTTTCCCACCATAAATAGTTCTATCACATTTTTGTTTTCGTGATCAGTTCCTACTATAACGATACAGATGCCAGTAGTCCACTACCGAGAACCTCGGATATAGTCTATAGTTTCAAGAAAAAAAAAATTAAATATCGCATAAATAGCAATTATAGGCCTTTTTATACTCCAGTAGCTCCTAGAAAGGTAAAATTCAAAAGGAAAGTAAGAGAAATGAGCAAAAAACTAGTTTACTACAGGAACTTTCACATGCAATAGTGCTCGAAACAGTCGAACATACACAGAAACCCAAGATTATGCGCTGAAGTTATACTCTACAAAGAGAGAATCAACAAAAGAAAACAAAAAAGTTCAAACATATAGCAAGAGTCCAATCAAAAGCCGAATTTACAGCGAAAAATGCAATTGATTCTGACTGGAAAACAACGATCCAGAAACTATCTGAGAAAATTCAATCAGTTGACTAAAGCTAGGAGAAAATGGCGGAATTCTAACCTATGATGTAGCTTCCAATCGCGACGGCGACGAGCGCCTGATGAGGGTGAAACGCGGCGGCGTGCGGCTGCAACGGCTTCAGACCGCGTCCGACATGGCGTAGATCCAGATGCTGCACCGTCGTCCACTCCATCGCTCTTCTCCTCAGATTTCACCTATATCGCCGAAATCACCATCATAATCAGAAACTAGAGACAACGTATACATATATATATATATATATATGTACTACATCTATATATATAGATACATAAAAATTATATGAAGACCTTATTAGACCTAATAAAAATCAAAATTGTCATGGAAATGGAGTAGATCGAGAAAGAGAGATAAAATGGGAAGAAGAAGAAGAAGCAGATCTTGCTTGGATGAGAGGAATTATGGGGAATTTGAGGTATTACCTGGTGAGAACTACGTCAAACGGAAGGTCATTTCAATGGAGAAACGCTGAGAAGAAAGAATTGCTGTGAACGTCGAGAATTCAAGGAAAGCAAAGAGGGAGAGGAGAAGGAAAGACTGAGAAAGACGATGAGATCGGAGATTCGGACTTCGGACCAACGGAGTAGATGGGCTTTACCCTATTGGGCCAACAATTCAAATACTGAGCCACTGAATTGAGAAGGGAACTGTTAAGGCTCCTTTATTTTATCTTTAAACTCATGATTTTGATTATATTTTAATATTTTTTTTTATAAAAAATTTAAATTTTAAATACTAGAATTAATAATCATTGATTTGAATACATGAATCACACAGGCCTTTATAGGTTTTAGGCTTGAATTGACAGATAAAAAAATAGAGAATATATTCTTGAAAGTGTATGAGTTTAGACCTTTATCTTTTACTCTTAATAAATACCTTTTTTTAGTGTAATTACTCGACTAAAAAGGTTATGAATCAAGAATAAATAGTAAAAATCCTGACACATACACTTTTAAGAGGTATTTTATCAAGATTACCCTTGATATATACCTAGAGCTAAAAGTTTGGGTCAGTCGGAAATATGCATGCAAGGTCGGGCCGGGCCAGCCCTAAAAATGAAAGGTTCGGATAAATTCGGCCTTAACACTCGACGGGGCCTAGGATCGTGCTGGATCGGCCCAGACTTTTACAAAGAAATGTGAAAATAAAATAAAAGTACTTCAGGCCGGCTCACTCCGGTCCGAAAATAATTTAAGGCCCAAAGTATCCACCCAGTTCGGTGCCAGGGTTAGGGGCCGAGCCGAGCCTTGGCCAACAGTGACAAGTTTAGGACCGGTCTGTTTAGCCCAACCTAAACTTACAGCTCTATCAGGAAGGGATTGCGGCCGGGTGTTTTTGTGGGATTAGGTTTAGGATTGATTTGGGGCTTATTTTGAATTTTAGGGAACTAATTATAATATTAATTATAGGCTAATGATTTAGGTTGTTTTTCTACTGTGATTTGGTTTTTGGCACCAGCATATATGGCCAAATTTTAGGATAAATACTATATTTATGATAAATACCGTATTACTGGGTAAATACATTATTTTTAGGTAAATACGCTATTACCGGGTAAATACAATATCTACCAGTTGCCGGCACTAATCATCAGTCTTTTATGATAAATATAGTATTTTATCAGTAAATACGGTATTTACCGGTTGTCATTACCGGAAAATTTATCGAAATTATTGTATGAGATAGAATTTCTTAAAATCCTTTGTATTATCAATATGAATATTTTTATGATAAGTATTTGTTGATATAAATATGGAATAGCAAGTTATAAGATAAAGTTCAGAAATTTCTGAAGTATGATGTAGTTATCGATTTTCAGACTGTATTTAAGAATGAGGTACGGAACACTGTGTTAAACCGACAAGTGGGTAAACACATGAATATTAAGGTTGAGAAATGGAAAAAAAAAATTGAAAAACATTAATTCTAGGGTTTTAGAAACAATCGGAACAAAAAACAGACGAAAAAGGGGTTCAGAGAGCCGAACCGAGAAAATTGAGGTTTTCGACCAAATAGGGTTAACCAAGTCAAAATTTATTGACCAATAGTCAATTAATAAGTCACTCTTGAAAGGATAGTCAAGGTTGAACAAAGTTGACTTTGTAGACTAACTGTTCAAAAAACGCGTACCAGATAGAAATTAAACTGAACCAAAATAAAATAGTTATTAGAAATTGACGGTTGAGATTTAAAGTGAAAAATTAGATGAAAGGCTGAGATTGAGGCATGTGGAATGCAAGGTGGCCGGCCAAGCTTAGTAAAGAAGGAAAGAAAAGATATTTTTGATGAAATTTTACAAAAATGCCCCTCAAAAGTACTAAAATTACATTTCAGTCCTCCCACTTTATTAAGTCTGGTTTTTAAGAGGTAAATATACCACCAAATGTTCATTTTTCATGTTAAGAATAGAGAGAACTCAGCCAAAGAGAAAAGAAGAAAAAAAATTCACCCAAAGTGAGAAAAATAAGTTTTGATTGAAATTGACGAAACGACACCGCTAGTTCGCGTCATTAAGGATTTCTCTTCATTCTCTAAGGTAAATGTTGGTTTTCTTTTCACTTTTTTCTACCTTGGCTGCACGTTAGAGTATGGGGAAAAGCATGAAATTTTTTTTGCATAAGATGATGATTAAGCTTGTGGTTGTTAAGAACTTGAAAATCTAGTGATTAAGGAGGAATTCTAGGTTAATTGACCTTTGTTTCTAGAAATTCTTGGTAAGGAGAATTTTTGTGGAAATATGGAGAAACTCTAGAATTGTGATGTTATTGAGGATTAAATAGAAAGAGAAAGAATAAGAATTGTGTTTGATGGTGGAAACAACAGATAAAACGAGCTAAAGTTAGCTCGGGAAACCTAGAAAAATAGGCGGAACTTTGTCGAAATTTAGTTTGAGCATTTTGAACTAAACCGGTTTTCATGAGGAATAAGGGATTAAGATGTGAAAAGTAAGCCGATTTGATAATCGGTGATGTATAGAAAACTGAACACAATGAGAAGTCAAAGATTTGGACCAAAACTAAAAATTAGGCCCATGACTGAGGAAAGTACACAATTTTAATGTAAATTCTTGAGATAGAAAATATTTTGGGATTGAATACCAAACATAAGGATTGTAGACATTTCTGAATTAAATTTTAATGTAATTATTGATCTTAGATTTTGAATCAAACGATCAGAAATTTATGCAATAAGATCGATTAACGATCGAAGTCAGAAAGCATCAAATGAGACAAAGGACACGACATTAGCAAAACTTCTGTAAGTATCAATAGTTTTTCTTGTCTATAATGCGAATAAATTTATTTCTTTATGTTGCTCAATCCGAGCATATTGTAGACTAAATGTATGCTAGAATGTGAAAGATGACTCCTGAATGCTAGATACAACGTTATGCATGTATCTACATGACTTAAGTAGTAGTAGAATTTTATTCTGTGAAAAATATGTATTGACGTCAAGTCGAGGTCAAGTTAAGAGAAAAAGTTAAACTTTAACGCAAAGTCAATCTCATGATAAATTACTCAAAAATGCACAAAGTCATAAGATTTAACTAAAGTTACCATTTCAATGAGAAAATTTGATAAAAGGTAAGAGATCAAACATCCTGTTGTACCAGCCTTCGAAGGAAAGGTTATTATGAGACTATGAAAGAAATGAAATTGTGACTGAGTTGGATTAGTTAACTACCTCACTCCTCACTGGTTATGTGCTCTATTGTACAACAGGATAGGCCCCATAAGAAGTAAAAGACAAGAAAATGAAAAACAGAAACCGTTCCATATAAGGGTAGGTATTTGTAAAGAAAAATGAAAAGAATGAGAAACCCAATATAAAAGTCGTTCAGAACGTGAAAATACAATGTGAACGACTAAAGAGAGACGAAAGCTGAGCAAAGTATGTAATGAAAGAAGAAGAACATAAGCAATACATGTTCTAGTAGTACATAATGTCTTAGGATATATGACATGAATGCATATATGAGTATGCATAATTATTGCATCTATTATGACCTACTGTTACTTATTGAGCGAAATCTCATTAAGTTTGTTCGTGTTGTAGGAAGCTTGGGTAAGACACCGGCTCCCTGAAACTTATTGCTGGGCATGCAGAGAGGATGTAGCAGCGGAGTATGGACAAGTGGGTAGGGGATGTATCACGTGTTTTAGAAACGCTGCTGAGCTTTATGTGTATAGAGTAAATAATGTTTTATGAATATAGATGAGTTATATAACAAAAGTTGAGTTTACAAGACAATGAGACTATGCATAGCAACCTCTAGTCACAATGTATGATTAATGTAACTGTATGCTATAGGATTAATGGAATACATAGCCAAATGCTACAGCATTAAGGCGTATGAATGGTTGAAAAAATTTAGCCTGAATTTTTAAGAGGTTATAATTAGAAAATAGTAGAGGACGAGTAATACTAAGTATAAACTTAGGATGATGATCAAAAGTTAGGGTCGTCACACCGGTCGCCGACAACGGCCACCGGTCACCAGTCTTTGCTGATAAATATGGTATTAGAATTTTAAATATGGTAAATATTGTATTTTCCTTGTAAATACTTTAGTTGTTACAATATGAAATATGGTAAATATTGTATTTATCAGTAAATACTTTATAGTTACAAGATTGAATATGGTAAATAGTATATATACCTGAAAGTACTATAGTAGTTACAAGTTTAAATTTCGTATATATATTATATTTACTTGTAAATACTTTAGAGCCCGTTTAGTAAAGGGATTTGAATCATGATTCGTGGTTTGCTACAGTATTTTCTCTCATAAAAAATACACGTAAATCGAAAATTATTATAATCATATGGTTCTAATCCATGAACCAAACGGGCTCTTAGTAATTGCATATTTGAATATAGTAAATACTGTATTTACATGTAAATACTTTAGTAGTTACAATATAGAATATGATATTTACTGATAAATACCAAATTTTCTAATAAATACGGTATGTACTGATAAATACCGTGATCATCGGAGCCAACAACCGGATTTTTAGATAAATGTGGTGTTTACCTGTAAATAAGTATATATTGGTAAATACGATATTTACAAGTAAATACATTATTTATCGGTAAATAGTCCCTGGTCACCAGAGCCGGCCGCTGATCGCCAGTGGCGATCATAATCTGCATATTTTCTAAAAAAATATGTTATAATCTACCAATTTTAAAAAATATATATTATAATTTACTATTTAAAAAAAATAGAGGTTTAAAGAAAAAAAAAAGAGGTGGAAAAAAGATTTAAGAGTATTTTTAATTTTTTTAATAATGTTAGAAACCTTAAACATCAAATTATATTATAATCTACATTTAAAAAAAATGCTTTAATTTATTAACACCCTACCAATTTTAAGTTTTTTTTACATATCAGGTCTAATAATCATAGACCCCGTTCATTTCATCAATTTGAGTTTTGTTATCGTAAAGAGCTCTAAGAAACAATCAAATCTAACTTTTTTACTACAATAAAAAGATCTCACATAAAATCACATCTCAACTCGAATTAAAAACTAAAATTAGCAAACTAAACGGACTTATAATGTGCCTTTGAATTTGTTCAAGTAATCAAATAACTGATAAAGTTTGAACCCATCAGGTATTCTATTAAATTGTTCAAAGAATCATCTCTACTATTTATTTCCATACGTATAAGTTGCAAATTTATTAGAAACTTTTCCTATTAACACTTTCAGGATCCATTGTATAACTTCCCGCTACACCTGCAACAAAGAAAAAAAAATGACAAAATCATTTACAATTCTTTTCAATTCCCAAACACAAAGATCTATATAGGCCTATCAATTTCTAATTGGAGCAGAATCTGAGAGCCCAAAACCACCGTCACCGACTCCGCCGACTCTGTGCCGGCACCATATCTGATTCGGACGAGGAAATCGGAGCCGAAGAACATGCTGGCATCGACTGATCCTAACAATCTCCAGTCTGACTAAGCCTCGCAAGTATGCGATCTCCATCGTACGACGAGTCCTTGAAATGACGCCACACGGCGTCGTGCTGCGAGATCTCAGACTCGACATCTGACGGCGAGTCTGCTGCCTCGCTCGTGGACGGCGACGCCAACGGCGACTCCCCATCCGCTTGGTTCGGTCGGGATCTTGTTCTGGACGACACACAGACGGCGACGATTTAGCCAAAAATCACCAAGATCAGATCTGCTATTTCACCTTAGATACGACAACGACCGGTCGTTACGATCTCTGACCCCCTTCCTTGCGATCTCCCATGAGTTTCGTCGTCGCCTGTCGCTCGCCATTGCAGAGATTGAGATCTACTCCATCGCGATTGAGGCTAGAGAGAGAGTTGCCGACCAGCTCGGCTCAATGCCAGAATCGCGAAGAGTCACCGTCGTCGGAGAGCTTCAACTTCTGGCCGGGAAGAGAATACGTGATTTGAGAGAGAGAAGGTTACTGAAATAGAGAGGGAGGACATAATAAAATATTTTATTTTAAACAGAAAAGGATGAATTGCAATTTACTATTATGGTTTAAAAAATATGCGATATGTTTCCTTGCCATATGTGAAAAATTGTTATTTGGTGCATTTTGCCAATTATTATTGGGATTTATTTGGATTTATCTTTTAATTTAGACTTATTGTTTTACTTTTTTTTTTGTGTTTATCATTATCATTTACCTTTAAACTAGTTCTAGTTCTGTTATGATTATTAGTTTTAGTTTTATTAAGATTCAAACACAAACTTTTAAACTAGTTCGTGTTCTGTTATGATTATTAGTTTTAATTCTATTAGGATTCAAACAACAAAAGAGTTACAAATTATGATCTCCATGGCTAAATTTTTTACAGCAGTATTCAATCTGTTGGTCCTTTAATTATTTAACTCTCATGAATTCTTCCATCCACATGTTCCCCTTCCAATAATTCCTTAGCTTTGTCAGCCTAAGGTATATGAAAATAAGAAAAATCGAGAACAAACCGTGTAAAAGGCTAACAAAGATGAGGAATTATTAGAAAGAGATGAATATGTAAATTTGTACTCAAAAGTTTTGGTCGTTTAACTCAGTAGTAAACTTTTTTTGACGTCGTTTTTAGGGTATTGATGTTATTTTCGTAGGGTGAACTGGAATTGGAATCTCTGAGCGTGGAAAGGGGGCGCTGCAATGTGAGTTTGACAAGATTGACAATTTAAAGGTAAGTAAACGTGATTTTTTCTATTTTGTACCTATTTTATTAAATCAAACGTGATTAAAATCATTGTTAATATAGTATCAACTTAATAATACTTTATTTTTTTAATTTATGCTTCTGCATTCAGATATCAATTTAAATTTTGGGTTTGGAAGCAAAGATATGTTGAATCTATGAATTGTGAATGAATGATTGTAGAACTATTTTTGTAGAAATTCTTCGGTGGATATCTTAAAGAATTTACTTTTCTTTTCATGATTTTTATTCTTCTCTTTGTACAATATTTTCGGTTTAAAGCTTCTTTTTCCGTTTGTATTGTCATTATTGTCTTTTCTGAAGAATGTTGTAGTTTGTAAATTAGGGTGTCGTTTTGATGGGATGGTGTCATTATCGTTTCTAGGATGAAGCTGTAGAACATAACTTTTCTAAGAGATTTAAAGCTTGTTCTTTTGGAATTTAATTTGAGTATAATTCTTGAGTTGAATTTGAGTTATAACTTGAGTTGAACTTGTAACTTGAGTTTGTGTTTAGTTGTGTTCATTTGAGTTATGGTTTGAGATAAAAATCTTTTTGACTTTGTGTTTGAGTGAATCAAAACTTGAATTTGTATTTAGATAGTATTTTAATAAAAACTCAATACTGATGAAAAATTTTAATAGGGTATATGGGTCAGATTTTATTCGTCTTTTCGTTGTCAACGCATAAAAAAAAATCATCTCAATCAGAATTAAAACGAAAAAGTTATAGCATTTTTAAGAATAGAAAAAATATTATTTATTAATTTGAGTTTGAGTTTCTAAATTCAAGTTGAAGGGAAAATTTAAATTTAAGTTTTAATCCTAAACTCGAATTTAAACTCGAATTTAAACTAAAATTTAAATTTCAAAAAATATAAACTCAAATAAAATACTTTTTTTGAGTTTTTCGCTTAAAAAAAAAAAAAAAAAAAAAAGCCCTTTAACTATTTGGATCCGTTTAATCAAGTAATACTATGACTAAAGATCCTCACAAACTCACGCCTCACGCTCTCCTTTTCCCTCATTTTTGGTTCTTTGCTTTCCTTCTTCGCTTCCTCTCGTGGACGGTTCTTTCTCTTTCAGGTTTTAACTTCTCCTTTATGCTTTCTTGTTTTGGGATTTTGTTTGTTTTGGGTTTTGTTTGCTGCTCCAATTTAGTTCCGGATATTTCAGCCCCTTTGTTGTTGAATTCGTTCAAGGTTGAAATTCTTGCTTTGATTTTTTTTTTCTCTCTCTTTGAATTTCTTTGTGGACAATGTTTGGATTCCTTTGAACCCTATAATCAGAGCCCAGATAAGTTATGGGTTTTCTTTCATTGTCTCCTCTGTTTTTTTTTGCCTCCTCTTTTTCCTTTCCTATTTCCGTTGGGTCGTTGCCTGCTATGGTTTTTTGAGTTGCTCTCCTTTTTTTTTCTTTCTCTTCGTGTGTCAAAGCATTTCTTCTTCTAAGTTCTCTGAAGTGCAAAGACAAGAAATGTGAGATTTGAAACTGTTGCTAATTTTTTCAAGTTCAGCTTGAGATATCACACTTGTTGGAGATGTAGCTAAGGCTATCTTTTTTGTTTCTAAGGTTGTTGGTAGTTGGTACATTCATCACTGCTCCTCTGAGAGGAGAAATCAAATGTTCCACATGGAGTGGAGGCTAGTGTGTACAAATGTTTTCGTATCTTGTGCTCTCAATCACAATTAAGAGCTGTGAAATGGTCCATCAGCATGTAGACCGCTACTTTCTATTTTGATAATATAATATGATATATATGAGTTATTAGTTTTATTCACTCTTCTTTATCGTATGAAAAACAACTGATTTTGACCAAGTTATGTACTGATTGTTATATAAGCTAAATAAACATAAGAATGAAAACTTTACTGATTGCTAACAAATAACTCTTTTATTTTCTGTTATTTTATTCAAGGGAGAGATTGAATTACAGGTTCTTTTCTTTTGAGATAAAAAACTTTACTGGTCAGGGAATGAAATAAGTTGCTTTTACATAAATAGTTTTTTATTTTTTATTTTTATTTTTTATTTTTATTTTTTATTTTTTAAGCTGAGTATTCATGCCCATGTCTTTTTAATCCCTTCGAATCAAAGCCAAACTGAGAAACTTCATTGTTTTGTGATGAATAATTGATGTATGGCTGTGAGTAGTTTGGTGAAGTGGGCTTCACATGAAATAGGCAATTTCCTATCCTTGCCTACATTGACCTTTTTAGTTGTTTGCTTTCTTTTTCTTCTTTATTTTTTGCCCTTTTTTGGAAGAAATTTGTTGCCTTCGATACCTCTATACCTCTCCTCTCTTTTGGCAACAAAATGACCATTTTATTTTGGGTTTTCTCAATTTTGATTGCCTTTCATGTTAATGCAATGTATATGAAAGATTTACAAGGTAGTTGTTAGAGCTAAGGATTTTGTTGGAAACTATTGTGTGGATTGTGCTTCAACTTTGTCGTGATATGTTTCTAATGCCGGAGTGAGAAATAGAAAAGAAGAGAGAAATATAGAGCTCATACTAACATAATTTGACGTTTGGTGTCTGTATATCAATCATCAAAAAGTGAAGATGCAATCACTGTGTCTATTTGCAGTTAACTATTTGTTTCATTCAATAATTTATTGATCGATATATCATAGTGACACATACATGGTGGGGGATGTGATTGCTCAATTGTTAATTGCTGTGGCATACTCTGTTAATTGTTCGTGGATACAACTTATAGATTTGTTGCCGTTGTTGGATTTACTCCAATAATCAAGTAGTTTTGTTCTTTGTTGGAGGTCATTTTAAAAAGAAATTTGCCCCAATAAAGGTTTTCCCCATGAGTCGAGTTTTGTTCTTCTGAGGTCTTCTTGCGGGGTTTTTATGGTTTAATTTGGTTTTTGGAATGAAGAAAACAGAACAAGAATTAAATAACTAGGAAATCATGGCAGGGGGGTTTTTTCCTCCTGTGTCATGTTTTAGGGGAAAAAAAATTTATTAGAGTGTGTATGTGGTGTCTCATTAGTCCGTTTGGACATAATTAGACATGAGATGGTTTCAATTTTAGTTTTATAAGTTATTATAATTGCTGTGTTTAGAATTGTTCTTGTTTTTGTTTTTCGTTTTTATTTTTCACGTTTTTTGAGAACAAAAAATTGATAACTATTCCAAAACGGCGTTTGGTACAATTAAAGACAAAAAACGTAAATGAAAATGATTTTTTGGTTTAGTGTAAAATGTGAGAAATGAAAAATGACTTTTAGTCGTTTTTTATTTTTTGTTTTCGTTTTCTCCTTTCTCGAACAGAGAGAAAGACACATTAATGAGTTTTTTTGTACTGAAAACAATCTCCTGATAAAACTACCAAACGCATTTTCAAAAATGATTTTTGTCTTAGGTTGAAAACGTTTTCATTTCTATATTCATACAAAAAATAAAATCATTTTGGAACGAGTTTCAAATGCACCTAATATTTCTTTACAAAAAAAAAAGATTATAACTCCAAGGGGGCGTTTGGTTGCGGTGGCAGAATAGTAATGAGAATGGTAATGGAATAGAATTAGAATGTGGTGGAATCATAAACTGATTCTTTAGTTTGGTTGGTGTTATGGAATCTATACCTGAATGAGAATTATACTGTTTGGTTGACAACGGAATGGAATGAAAGTAAACTGTATGTTGACAAAAATACCCTTGATAAATAATCATAAATAATTCAATATTTAATTAATTAAAATAGTAAAAAATAATTTAATTATTGAACAAACTATTTATTTGAAGGATAAAATTTAAAAACTATATTTCAATGGTGAAAAAAAAAAGATTTGATTTTTTTTATGTAATAATAAAGTATCACATGCTCAAATATAATGACCTTTGGCATTTACCATGATATGTATCGAGTAAAATGATCACTTTGGCCCCTGTCAATAATAAAAATGAACCAATTTATTATTCAACTACATAATATATAATCCCAAAATATAGTCATACACTAAAACTAGTAGATTCACCTATATATAGTATCTATCATCTGTCAAGTCAAGCAAGTTTCTAGTTAATACAATTTAACAAAGTGAAACACAATCCTAATCAGTTACAATATCAAAAGAGAAACGCATAACACATACATTACAATATCTTTTATGTAACTATGAAACTAAACAACCACTCTTAAATGTAGCTTCATAACTCCTACCGGTTGTACGATCATACATAGATCCGCCAAAGATGATGATCCTTCCACGAGGCGTGCTGACAGCAACGTGATCAAGTCTAGGAGGAGGAACAATAGCACTCTGGCTCCTAACACTAGTGAACGCACTACATTCAAGTTGCCTCCAGTGGGGTTCTTCATCTTCTAAATCAATGGTGTAAGCCTCTCCTAATCGCAGCAGCAGGTGGCCACTTTTTGCAAGCCCGCCAAACATGAGAATCTTTGTGCGGCCATAAAATGAAAGTGAATGCCCCAACCTAGAGGGAGGAGCCCATGACGTTGGAATTTCTCTCCATGTTGGCTTGTCTGTCGTGAGATCCAACAAGTATGTATCATTGAGAAGTACTCCGGCGTCTGTGCATCCACCTGAAACAACCAATTTTGCACCTCGATTGCGCAAGAACTGTGCTAGGATCTAGTTAATACCACACAAGCTTTCATAGCAATATATATATATATATATATATATATATATTGGCAGGCATGGCCGTGTATATAAAATAAATTACTTGCGCGGGCGAGAACCTCTTCGTTTTGGTCAGAGCCTCACCTTGCCGGACAGAGCCTGATCGTCTCCTCCAATCAAACGCTTGCAAAAAACGTACTTGCGCCCGTGAGAACCTCTTCGTTTCGGTCGGAGCCTCACCTTGCCTGACAGAGCCTGACTGTCTCCTCCAATCGAACGCCTGCAAAAAAAGCACTTGCGCCCGCGAGAACCTCTTCGTTTCAGTCGGAGATTGAGGCGCCGGTGAAACTAGATCCAAGTCCAGCAGTCGCCGCGAACCTCCTCCTTTTGGTCGGAAATCCAAATCAGAGGAGGAGACTGAAAGGAAATGGATGGAGCTCGAAAAAAATGAAGCGAGGAGAGGAGCTTCCTCTCTCTCAATCGGGGACAATTTGGACAAAAAATGAATCCGGCTTGAATGGAAAGGCCTTTCATTAACCCCCGTGTGAATCGCAATTTATTCAAATTGAGTGAATTGGCTTTCCTACGGAAAGCCCTTTCTGATAAAAAAAATGGAACGAAACAATGGAATTTAATTGAATAGTGTTTCTTTTCCATTCCATTACTTCCAACTAAACACACTATAAATGTTTTTAAGTTTTTCTATTTTAAGTTAAAAACCACAAAATAGCTAACAATAATTAAAAACTTGGCCTCCAAGGAGAGTCTTGTGTCTAGAGCTTTACTTAGAACTCGATATTGATTTTAGAATATCCATAGCTGATGTAGATATTATAGAGAGAATATCGTGCTCAAACTTGCAAGAGAGCAAAAGCATGTGCAAAACCACATAGGAAGGCACCGACCAGCTTAGCTTCAACTTTACCAACGTGGTCGACAAATTGACAGAATTTTTTTTTTAGAAAAAGCTAAAGAAAAAAAGGATTATTAGGATTTATCTCTAAAATAGTTTATATATTTATTGTTTTGATTTTATTTTTGGTTTATTATTATCATTTACCTAATGAGTTAGTTCTAATTCTATTATAACAATTAGTTTTAGATCTATTAGGATTCAACCAACAAAAGACCTATAAATTTCCTTTCCCTGTATTTGTTTCGTTTGGTTGGTCCTCTAACAAAGCTGACAAAGCTCAAGAATTGTTGGGAGAACGTAAAGATGTTGATAGAAGAGATCGTCTAACAGTTAAACACGTACAAAATCACAATTCCAATTCATACCACAAAGATACTGTATGACTTGCAATTGTGATTTGGCACATGTTCAACTAATCTAACGATCTCTTCAATCAATATCTTCATGTTCTTCCATCAACCCTTCGGATAAGAGCTAAACAAGTAGCAATCTATACAATCAAATGCAAATTCTCAAGAACAGCTTTTAAACTTCAACTTTTTCAAATAAATTACATGTCAAGCTTCTTGTATCTAACATATGATAGCCAAATAGTGTATTTTATGTACATTTTTTGTTAAATCAAACGTGATTAAAATCATTGTTAATATAGTGTGAAGTTAATAATACATTTTTTTATAAAATTTATGCTTCTACATTCAGATTTCAATTTAAATATATATATATATATATATATATACATATAAATAAATCGTGGTTTTGGTGGGTTTGAAAGTAAAGATAATGTTAAATCTGTGAACTGTGAATGAATGATTGTAGAACTACTTTTGTGGAAATTCTTCTATGGATATTTTAAAGAATTTACTTTTCCTTTCATGATTTTTATTTTTCTCTTTGTGCAAAATGTTCGGTTTAAAGCTTCTTCTTCCGTTTATATTGTCATTGTTGTCTTTTTAGAGGAATGTTGTAGTTTGTAAATTAGGGTGTCGTTTTCATAAGATGGTGTTATTGTCGTTTCTATGATGAAGCTGTAGAACTTAACTTTTCTATCTAAGAGATTGATTTTACTATTTGGATACGTTTAATCAAGTAACAATAAGATCAACTTTGGAACCTCAATAACTTATAACCAAGCCTCTTATATTTCCAATATTGAAGGTTGGTTATCAAATACTCCTCAATTACCTCTTTATATTGTTATATGTTGTACTACTAATCTGATGCACGTGCGAATAATTATGAAGGTAGCGTATGGCAAATAATTATGTAGATTCTAGTAATACGTTAAGAGTATTGACTCACAGTTTTACTTGAACATGAAACTTCCTTGATTTTCAACTCTATTTGTAAATAGGTATGCCTTGACCCTTGTTCTACTTAAAGATAATTCAATACAAGCACGTTCAAGTGATCATGAAAGCATCAGAATTTATGTTCAAAAACCTGAAAAACTAGTTTATCTCAAGGATTATTAGGATTATTAGGATTTATCTCTAAAATAGTTTATATATTTATTGTTTTAATTTTATTTTGAGTTTATCATTATCATTTACTTTTTGAGTTAGTTCTAATTCTTATATATTTATTGTTTTAATTTTATTTTGGGTTTATCATTATCATTTACTTTTTGAGTTAGTTCTAATTCCATTATAATAATTAGTTTTAGATTTATTAGGATTCAACCAACAAAAAGACTTATAAATTATTTTTTTTGCCACAGTATTTATTCGTTTGGTCCTCTAATTGTTCAACTCCCATGATCTCTTCCGTCTACATGTTCAACCAGTTGAATATTCAGAATAGGAAGAGTACATGTAGATTGAAGAGTCCTTGTGAGTTGAAAAATCTGAAGAGGAAAACGTCAATAATATCAACGCTATAAGGTCAAATTTCTGCTTCTTGACTCTTGCCATTACTTTTTTCTCTTAAGTACAACTGATTCAGTGATTTCACACGAGGCTCTTCATCTCATAATGGCGATTGGTGACGAAAATGTCTCTGAAACAGAGATGAGAAAAAAAATGTGAGTTAGAATTACATGAAAAAAAAATCAATTTTAAATTCTAATGGTAAAATCTAGATATACTTGATAAATCCTGTATTTATCAAGTTAGCATCACTTTTTTAAAATAATACAAAATATAATGGTAAATCTTGCATATATATACGGTAAATTCAGAATTTACCAAGAGAGAATTTTATCCCTGATAATCTCAAGAATCCTCTAGCCTAAGTCTCATACTATGGTTTTCTCGCTTTGCTAATTTTCCCCTCTAATGTGGGTCGGACGGCGTTCCGCAATTCGGGTAGCAGACTTTGCCTAAATTAATTTTCTTTGTTTTTTTTTTTAATTTTTTAGTCCTCTCTCCTTTTATTTTTTTTTTGTCTCTCTACTTTTTTTTTTCAATTTTATTCTTTTTTACCCTATTATACATTTGTTATTTTTTCTTTTTCTAAATTGACCTTCATAAAAATATTCTTCTTTCTAGTTTCCTGTTGAAATAATCTTTTCTTATATATATCCCCGTCTAGATTCTTTTAAACCATCTTTTCCTATTGAAGAAATGTCTCGTAAGTGAGGATTTTTTCCCCTCTTTTTTCCCTCACTCTTTTCTTTTTTTTTTTTCTTCCTCTTCTTTTCATTATTAGCTTTTTTTTTTCTCTATTTATACATTTTTTTCCTTTCTTCGTATAAGATCCTAATAAATATATTTCTCATTCTTATTTACAGAATCTCGCGCTTTTCAACTACTAATTTGAAAAAGGTATATATATATATATATATATATATAAATAAAGGGTCACAATGCATGTTCCTTTTTTTTTTTTTAAACTAGTTTGAGATACGTGCCAAACGCACGTGACACCCATGTTTGCACAATATACAGGTGTTTTGGTTAATAAATCTTTTGTTCTTGATAAATCAATAAATTTTCTTGAATTTTTTTGCCCAATTAAAATGGTTGTCCTGTCAAATTCATCAGGTCTCCAAAACTTTTTTATAAGTTATAAACTGCGATTTCAATATTAACATTAGAAAGGATGCAACAAAAGCAAAGCATATAAAAAAAAAAAAAAAAAAAAAAAACCCAAAAAAAAAAAAAAAAAAATTTCCCGTCAAAAACAAAAAAAAAAAAAAAAAAAAAAAAAAAAAAAACTTATGATTATTAGGATTTATCTCTAAAATAATTGTGAGTTGAAAAATCAAAAGAGGAAAACGTCAAAAATATCAACGCTATAAGGTCTAAGGTCTGCATCTTTACTCTTGCCATTGCTTTTTTCTCTTAGTAAAACTGACTTGGTGATTTCACGTGAGGCTTTTCATCTCATAATGGCGATTGGTGACGAGAATGTCTTTGAAACACAGATGAGAAAAAAAAAAAAAAAACTTGAGTCTGAAAAACTGAAGTGCATGTTTGAAATTGTTTTCATCTTTTTTTAAAAATGATTTTTGTTAAAGAAATGGAAAATGGTTCTCATTTTTTAAACTACAACTTAATACACGTCTTTTAAAATATATCCAAAAATAAATTCACCTTTTTTATACCTAAAATAACCTCTAAGAAGAGTAACTAAACGTAATTCATAAATAACTCAACACATTCCAAAAAGTTCTCATTTTCATTTCCATACTAAAAACATAAATATTTTGAAAACACTACTAAACAGGCCCTAAATGACTGCATTAAAAAAATCCTATAGGTCACTATTATATTTAGATCCAAACCCTGTAATTGATATTTTTATATAGTTTTGAGGTTAGCGTACTTAAGCTCGTACTTAGGCTCATATTTAGAAGGTTGAGGTTTTATCGTGTGGGTTGAGCGGCTTAGGAATTGGTTATAGAAGTCAAATGTTTTTAGTCATCACATATTCGAAAATCTTGTAGGCGGTCCATGCAGCAGAACTGGAAATTAAAGTTACCTATGAAGTGAATTGACAAAGGCTATCGTAGTTGAGGGACCGTCTATATAGACTAACATGGAAGGGTAAGAGGTGTAATATAATATTTATTTTTTATAATAATTACGTTTTGATAAGAATTGATTTAGATTTATAAGTTCGAATTACTCTTCAAATTTTTTTGTTACAATATTTTTCCTCACAAAATTTAAATTTATGTTCAAACTTGTGAATCAAACGGTGATCAAATTCAAACCAATTTTTTTACATCCTAAGATTTATTGTTGCATAATGTATATGTATCATCTTACACCCTTTAGCAGTAGTATAGGATGGTCCGTCACGAAGGACTGAAGAACTCTTCTAAATGAATGTGTGTGTGTGTGTTTGTATATATATATATATATATATATATATTTGTTCATTCTTTTACAGTGGTGCAAAATTTAGACGTACCATATGGTAAGTTTATTAATTATGTTTTTAAAAGAAAAAAGAAAAAGAAAAAGAAAAGCCTTGTGGTGGTTGAACACATCTAGCTACTTAGCTAGTATTCAGCATCAGCATTTAAAAGAAAGAAAGAAAGAAAGAAAGAAAATAACAATAGATGAGGAGGGATTTGATGGGGTCTTCTTTGGATCATGTAGCACCAAAAGGCAGCGAAAGTGATATCTGTAGTTTTATATATAGAAGGGACGATGAGGTTAGAAGAGTTTTGTACTTCAACTAAGAATGGTCAAGGTTTATTAGTTCCCTTTTTACTTTGAAGTCAATGATCAAGATATCTCCACATGGATTATGTTTTCTCTCAAACCTCATGCTTTAATTGTTATATAACCTATTTCTCATATGCTCTTGTGCTTTTACCATAAAAATTTTGTTTTCATATATTGCTAATAAACATGCATGTAGAAATGCACAATTATATGAGTAATTTATTATGTTATGAGTAATATATATTTTATATGAGTAATATATACTTCATGAATTATTATATAAAGCTTTTGTTTTCCCACATGGATTGTGTATTCTCTTTTTTGCTTTTTTGCTTTTGTTTTCATATTTTATTTGACTTGTTATAGTAACGCACTATAAATGAGTAATAGATTTTGTTAATATATTGAAAGTACATTTGTTAAATTTTTTATTGATTGGTAATATTTTGTTAATACTAATTGGACTTTAATTAATATTCAATTAATAGAGTTTTTATTATTTTACTCTCTATTGATTTTCTTTTTTTCACCTTGTTTGTTTAGATGTTTGAATTTTAATACTATTATTTGACTTGTTATACTAATGCCTTAATACGTGAATGATATATTATGTTAATATATTAAAAGTACATTTGTTAATTTTTTTTCCTTGATTGACAATATAATTTTTTAATACTAATTGGACTTTAATTAGTATTCAATTAGTAGATTTAATATTGTTTTACTCTCTGTTTTTGTCAATACTAAATATTGTTAAGAAACCGGGCACCTCCCTCATGCTAGTAAATAAATAAATGTGTATATGTATATTATATATATATATATGTATGTATGTATGTATATATATGTATAGCGCGAGAGAGAGTAAGAGAGACATACGTGTGTGTGAGGGGAGAAGGGCTGTATGCTCATTTTCTTCTGGCACAGAATGAAAATGTATTGTGATTTCTTATGTTGTCAAGTTGTTTAAAGAGCCAAAAAGCTGTTTAACGTTTAGCATAAAGGAGAAAGTGACTGGTTATAAAGCCAACATTAACAGCAAATTAGCTTTGCAGCTTTATGTTATAAAAATGCGGTGCATGATTATTCTTCAAGTAATATATACTCTGCTTTAGATTTCTTTATTAATACTAGTCCTAAGTATTTCTTTTTCTTTTTCCTTTCCAACATCTTTTTCGGTGGACCTAAGGGAATGTGCAATGATTGGTCATGGAAACATTGGTCCCTTCTTATCTACATCCACACATATATATGCCCCAATCATGAGGTCTTGAATTGCCAAATGCAAGTCGAGCGACACTGACAGGATAGCTAGTAGTCTAATTCAATTACTTGGTTTTGAAAACGATTTTCAATGAAATGTGTATCTAGAGAATCTTGTATAATAAAAATTTTATAATTAAATTAATTTATTTACTTAGTGAACGATAAGGTCGATAATTTGAATTTTTTGATCACGAACGTTTCTCGCTCCAAACTTGTTTAAAATACCCGAATCTCCCTCATCAATTCCTTGAATCTATGAAGACATGTGTGTGGGAGCACACCTGAAACAAAACGGGATTAGTAAATAAACACTCAGATCCCGTTCATTTCACCAATTCGAGTTTTGCTACAGTAAAAAGCTCTAAAAAACAGTCACATTTAACTTTTTTGCTAAGTAAAAAACTCTCACATAAAGTCACATCTTAATTCGAATTAAAAACTCAAATTAGCGAACTAAACGGACCCTCAAGTTTTCCACGAACACCAACACATGTATGACATGGAATTTGGGAGAAAATTTTTCCTTTCCTCACTCTATAAAATTCGGCCACCAATGCTAGGAAGAGCAAAAATTGTGTTCTCTAATTTTCTACAATATTCTATTTATAGAATACTAGTTAGACTCCCAGAAGAAGTCTAAACTTTATCTCAAGATAAAGCTTGATAATTATCTCCCACTTCTAATTGATTTTGGAAACAAAATCCACTTTCTCCCTTATCCCATATGGCCGGCCACCACAGGGAGATTCCTGGTAGGCGCAAATAGCTGGTAGAGAAGAAGGTAAAATTCTGTTTTTATCCTTAGTCTAATTTTGACTCAAATTCAAATTTCAATTTAAGTCAAACTTAATTTAATTTAAATTTTAATTGGATAACTTAGAGAGCAAGCAACTGAATCTCAGAGAGTTTCACACTACATAAGGCGTGTACACCATGTGGACACCTCCACATGTATGTTCTAAAATTTAAATTTTAAATAATCACATTATTTAATTTATAATTAATTCTTAATTAATTATTCTTGAGCGTTTTATTTAGAATTTCACAATTCTAAAATTTCCATTTTGCCCTTAGTATCTTATAAGAATACAAAGACAATGTGGGGACTCATGGACCTATAATTCTAAGCTCCAATAAAATTAATAATTAATTAAAACTCTTTAATTAATTAATTCATTCATTCTATTAATTTCAAAAGTTACTCCACTCTAAACGTAGAATTGCACTCTCGTAATTATAGATATAAATTACTTCTAAACTGTGAAGTGTCCATTTAATATAGTCATTACATATAAATCAGTCTTTCATAAATAATTCATAATTAGAGCTAAGTGAAGTCCATTAACCTCTCTAATGACATCTTTATCCTTGAATACCATTAATTCTCTATTGGATAGTGATTCATAAAACAAATTCATTAAGTACCGAATCAACCCTCAAGAGAATTATTTATCTACTTTTTTCTCAAGAATGAATGGATTTCATCTCATATAATAACATTCCCAACTACTCACTTCATCATGTCTCTAAAATATAAGGAACATGATTCAACATATTAGAATCCGTACCGAGTAAATCAAAAGATACAAATTCATAAATAGGAGTCTGCTAATAACTCAAGATTAAGATTGTTCTATATATGACCATCGATAGACTCAATTAGAATTTCTATGTTTAAGGAAATTATCAGAAATTCATATTGTGTATGTGTCCCGGTTCCACACAATCTCATTATACGTAATACACTCATTCAATATCTAGTCATATTAATAGTGTGGATAACATTGTTCCCTTCTAAATGGAAACAACATGTATTAGTAATGTTTTAATTAAAGATTCTGAACTTTAATTAAATTCATTACAAACATCGTTTGATTATTATTCTTAAATATTATCCTCTCGCATATATTACTTATATACAATATTAAAGGTCACATAAATAATCACAGAATTTTCAGTGATATTCATAAAATATTCAATAATATATGCACATAAAATAATGAATAAACTCTTTTATTAAATAAATAATAAATATTATATTACATCTCATGCTTTTAGGACACCATTCTCAACAATTATTAGTCGCTACCACACGATAAATACACACACACACACACACACATATATATATATATATATATTTCGAGAGAAAAAGTTGTGTTAAACCCTAAATATCATATATATGGAACCGTTACAGTAGAACATGCATTTTTTGCTCTATCAGTAGAAACTGTTATTTTTATCTGTTGGATTAATTTTTTAACTATTATATCATTAAAAATTTACGGTGAGCAACATAAAACTATTCATACTCCATATCACATTGTTGAAAAACAAATTTAATGGCTAAAACACATTTTGTATCATTGATGCAATATAACCTTCTCAATTAATCCATAAATGCACCCCTTATATGTGTTAATAAGCTCACTAATTTTTGTATGGTACTTTAATTGCACACTTGTATAAATCTGTACATGAGTTATACATAAGGTTTAAGGAAACTTTTTTTCTTGATATATATGTGTATTAATATATGAATGTAGTTTATAAGTAATTATACGGATGCAGGCACTAGTGGCTGCCTGTTGGTGAGGTTACCACTCTATATGAGCCATAAACTCGGTCTCTGTTCTTTTTGACTAATAAATTTATATATTAAGCTGTCTTATTATAGCTATTGAGGAAATTAAAAGAAGACACTAATACGTAATTAAACTAAACAAATTGAGAATAATTAATCATGTAACAAAGTATAAAACTATTCTAGCGTAAATTATAATTACCAATATCTTCGCGAACGAATATATTTACATCCAGTTCGAGCAGGAATCGAGCCATCCATAATCCGAAATACATAATGATCAAGTAGGCAGGAAGAATCCAGATTATACGGTATACCTATGGACCATTTTTTACTCCACCCATGCATGCCAAAAGTGGTGGGAATATGGGTTTCTTCACATTGGTCGTCAAGTTGAGTTGATAATTGATATATATTCCATGTTATAAAAGCAGAAAAGATTTCTTCGGTTACAAAATGTTTCGTATTGTTCTCGTACGGAAATTTTTTTTAGGGATTTTTTTTAGTAAGTCGGTCTACCGGTGAGATCAGTTTCTTTTGATGGGATCTGATTAACATCATATCAAATTAAAAAAGTATGCAAAGTAAATAGTTTATGATATAAATCTAACGGTTGAAAAGTAAAGTAGTATTTCATTTTTTTCAATCCTATTAAAGAAACTCTATTTTTTTTATTACGTTAAACTATTTTTTTCCTTTCTTTTTGCTTCCCACTCTTTTTTTTTCCCCCAACCATTTGTATAACCACTATTTTAGAAAATGTCGCGCCAAATTAGTGTGTGTATATATATATACATATATATACATTGATATATATTGCTTCAAAGTTCAAAAAAGTTAGCTAGATTTGTTATTTTGTTATGGCCCTCAAGTTGATGATTCAATTTAGGAGGGTATCTTTCTTTTTTGTCCAGCTCCCTCTAAAAAATAGTATATTACTCGTCTTAGCTGGAGTCCTTATCCAACATATAAATACAAGAAAGTGGTATACATACAAGAAAGTGGTATATATAAAAGAAAGTGGTGCATATAGATGTATGAAAAAGGTTATAAGTAGCGTGCACCTAGGTGTTAATTATAAGTTATGCAATAACGGACCCGGAAATTTATTTTATATGAAGCGCTTATTAACATAAAATTTTTAATTTAATAGAATCAACCTAGAATTATAGTATTACGTGGTTATATAACTCATCTCATGATATTATAAAATGTACTTTCACACTATAATTATATATCCCTAAAAAAAGCACTACATATAAGACAACGTCAATATTGGTAAAAATGTCTCAATTAATTATAGAAATAAACTCCCATTGCATAGATATTCTTCTTCAATTATATTTACTTGATCGATTTAAGTTTTTTAGCGTTTGATCAGCATGTTTATTCAGCAAAAAAAATGAATAAAATGTTTTATACTTATTCATTCATATTCTAAACGAACATATATTCTATTCAGATTTTTTTTAATAAAAAACTCTAAAAAGTTATCTATAGCCAAGAAATATAAATGAAACTATTTAAAATACCTCAAACTACAATGGTACTTTGTTGTTGATGTAAATAAATTATTGGAAATGGATAAATTTTATACAAAAATTTGTTAAAGATAAGCATAGAGAAAAACAAAGAGAGAAAGAGAAAATGAGTTATTTAGTTACATTATGTTGCAATAATTTTGAAAAAAAAATGATATAAGTGAAATGAAATAAAACTTATTTTTAGTGGTACAATGGTACTTTGTTGTTGATGTAAATAAATTATTGGAAATGGATAAATTTTATACAAAAATTTGTTAAAGATAAGCATAGAGAAAAACAAAGAGAGAAAGAGAAAATGAGTTATTTAGTTACATTATGTTGCAATAATTTTGAAAAAAAAAATGATATAAGTGAAATGAAATAAAACTTATTTTTAGTGGTGGTAAATATGAAAAGGGAAAAAAAAAAAAAATATATATATATATATATATATTGGGACAAATTAAAAGAAGAAAAATAAAGACATAGGAGTTTGGCGACGGCATGTGAGTACCATATTATTAGTGATTCGTGCTTAATACATATTAATAAGTGATTAATTATGAAGACTGGATACTTTCCTCCATTTCTTGAAGTTTGCAATTTACGGGCTTCCAAATAAGGAAAAACACATAGACAGAATGGCAATCAGATAGCAGAAACGCTTTATGAATGATATAAAATGATTGCTCTTTATTGGAAACGTTTTATGAATGATTTCAGAAACGTTTTCCTTATTGGAAACGTTTTATTGCAGAAACGTTTTGATTGGAATTCTCGTAAAGTCTTAAGTTCACCAGCAAATGTAATTTTTTCTCATGTGTATATGTAACATAGTCCGTTCATATATGTAGCTTTTTTCGTATACCCATGTAGCTCTTAATGTTATATGTGTTGGATTATATTATATTTACTGAATGTTACACTAAAATAAACTGAATGTCACATACTGTACAAGCGATGCTATACGAAAAAGTTACATTTGTCAAACTAGTTGGATGTGGGACTTGAGACAATTTCAATAATTCTAGCCAGCAGCCCAAGGAACTAGAGAGAAATTATCTCTATATCCATGGTTGTAGATTACATTGTCTCTAATTTGCTAATCTGGCAGTTATGACATTATGGAGTTTGATAGAATCGGTTATACTAAGACTTAAACAATTGGTTATTCTATGTTTATTCCAGCTTCATTTGTTTATTGGTTCTCAGTTGTATTATAAGTAAAATGGCTGATGAAATCGTTAAAAATCATTAGATTGCCATCCTTTTTGCAAACAAAAATTGAGAGTGAAATTCTTGGAGAATTTATGGGTTTGTATTGGAGATTTAGAGAATACTTGTATATTTAAAAAGAAAAAAAAGGGAAAAAAAAACAGTAGAGAGAAACTGAGAAGCATTCATGTATTCTGAGTTCTTGTTTTTCTTGCTGAGAGATTGAGGGTGTGACACATCTCTTTAGTAGATTCAACTAGGAAGATAATCTCAACCTTGGATGTATGGTTGTTCTTATCAATCCGAACCTTGTCTTATTCATTTCGATAGTCGTTGGTTTTCTTGATCTTATTATGTTCTCCGGTCGTTTTTTGTGTGAATTGTTTTGTAGACAAGAGGATAAATTTCTCATACTTTTGCTGAAACCGAGTCATTCAAACATTCACCAATAGCAAGAAAATGAAAAATGCTTACACCAAAATTAGTAGAATATGAGCCTATCTATAGAATTCGTACTATGAGACTCACTTTCTATTAATGTGATATTGAATATCACTGATTTCTCGTGGTATTTTTTCTAAAGAAACGATCCCTCTAGCAACACATGTCAGTGCGGCACAAGAGAAATGAATTCAAGTATTGCCACAAAGAGGGACGGATAATTTCCCAATTTGGTGTTCAAGGAGGAAGGTATAAAATCAATAATGGATATGGATGGGTCTACTTCTGTGTAGCAAAATCTTAGCAAAATTGTACAGAGTCATACACATCCGCCAGATAGTAACCAAAACTTTCTTTCAAACTTCATCATATATAATGTGTCACATATGTAACATGTTTGGCAAGTTGCCTTTGTACTTTCCTTTCCTTTTCCCCCTGTTTCGATATGTTTTCTATCCTATTTATAATGAGTTCAAATTCAAGAGATATTTTCATAACTCATATAATATCATATATATATATGGGTGTGTTTTTTATGTGTATTATATATATATATATATATATATATATATATTCATAAAGAGAGCAACCGACATTGTTAGTACCTGTTACGATGAACTTAATTGAACCCAAAAAAAAAAAAAAACTACCTAGGCTAGAAATCGACCGTCAATGAAGACGGGTGGATTATGAATAAAAATAGCAAATATGCATCACTTTTTTCTTTCATTTCTTTTTTTTTTTTTTTTTTTCTAATTTTTTTTTTTTTTTTTTTTTTTTTTTTTTTTTCTAAAACTTATTTGGTTTATATATAAACATTAGCTTCTATTGTCGGTGGCGTGACACTGACATTATATCTACCACTACATTATCATAACAGTCATCAGTATGTTTCCACTGATGATGAGTTTAGTCACCTAGGATCTCGATTTAGTTATGATGATTTCGTAATTTGTTTTAGTATTTTTGTGAAATTTTGTATTGCGTTTCATGAGACTTAAAGCTTCTAAAAGCCCGATTTTAAAGCTTTTAGGTAGATGAAGATTGACATCAACAATAGATTTGTAATTGTATTAGGTAAAAAAAAAAAAAAAAAGCCTAGGTTAGAGACATATTAAAAGAGCCAAAATTTTATTTCTATTACGAAATCATGTGCACGACAATTAAAAAAAAAAACGTGCGCAATGAAATTATCCACATGTTCTTTGTGAGCCCGTTTATTTCATATATTCAAACTCAAATCATTAATTTTGTTATAATGGTTTTCTCTCACAAAAAATTTAAAATTCACACGTCATAATCAAGAATCGTGGTTTAAGTATACCTTTCAAATGGGCTATAATTGTGCTAGGATTATTGCTCTGAAGCAATATACATGTTATGGATTTGAGACAATTTAAAGTTTTTATTTGCTTAGTACATCATTTGTCCTAAATACTATTATTGGGATTGATTGTAACAGCTTAACAAGCGAAACGAAAAGTACCAAAGACTATTAGTATTGATCCTTACATTATGCATATACGGTGTTATATGTCGGAAGATATATTTTCAAGGTAGTAGTGTAAATTAATAGTATGCAATTTTTATAAGATTATTGTTTGTTTACTTTTTTGTGTGATGTGATTTATTTTGACTATTAGAGCGCATTCGCAAAGAACGATATACATAAGTGTGAATATATATTGAGTTGTACCTTAATAAATTGAATTCACTTTCATGATTATTTATATGACCACCTTATCTTGAGTAATTGTATATTTATTGGTTGCAACTTTAATGTGTCAAAGAGTGACTTCGAGTGACGTGCTTTAGCATCCGGCATGTTGGAGACATAAGCCATAAATGATTACAGTTACATTTTTCATAAATTTGAAATTCATAGTTCTTTTTATAAGGAGTTAATGATACCTTAAACAGTATTCGAGACTTAAATAATATTATTAGAGATCTTGGTCATTTAGTTATAGGAATTACTAAAATGATTTCTTTTTCTATTTATAAGGTTCTGTAAATTGGATTCTCCAAAATTAAATAACGAAAGCCAATTAAGAACCTAAAAAGTTTAGGATGGAGTAATCTAAAATATAATTTAGAGGCAATCATTCATATTTGGATAAAAACAAGTTACAATAACTCTAATCCGCTTGCGTTATAATAATGTGATTTTACAATAGGGAATAAAAAAAATACCGTATTGGTAAGATTCGATTTCAAGCCCTCAAATCTATATAAAATTTTTCAATTTTGTATGTTTTTTTTATTTTATTAAATCTAACATTTAGACACATGCAATATATGTACTCTTGTAAACAGTTCTTTTTTCTAAACCTAAAACTACAGCGAGAAACACATTGGGAAGAGTTGAAGGGACCAATAAAACTGCATGTGGCATTTTTATAAGTATATTTAACATATTCAAATAACATGTCATGAAAACTATTATTATTTAAATCAAGATAGAATCCCGACCACATTTAAGCCTTATAGAACTTCTCTTTTGGTATTGAAAAATGTAATATCTATGAAGTTTAAAATTAAAAAAAAAACTTGTTTATTTATGTTTTTTTTAAATGTTTATGCTATTAAAAAGTATTAAAAATATATTCTAACGTAAATTTCCTTAATTTCTATACGATTTTTCTATTATTTTCACATATATCTTGATATTTTTTCTGAAATTTTTGTAAATCTAAAGTACCGATATTTTCACTAATACTGGTATTTTCATCCTTGCTTATACATACTGAACCTAAAAATGCCAACCAGCCAAAAAGCTAATGTCACGATCATGCACTTAGATAAAGGCTTTACCTTTATTTCTTTTTTTTTCCCCCCCTTTTTGCCTTGGCTCATCTCACTCTTGGCAAAATGATCACTATGGCAAGTATATAATATCACTATATACCTCGTTGCTACCAAAGTGAAGAAACTATAAAATGTGGCTAATATACGCAATTCATGAATTGGAGAATATTAAGGTGGTATATATTGGAAGTATGTGGCCCAAGTTTTCATCTCCATCAGATAGGCATTTGGAGGAATTTTTTGTCTGTACATAGAAGAAAAGTATTATAATTTATTTCTATACGTTAAACTCACTTGGTAATTGTTCCATGGAAGGACTGTGTGTCTCAGTCTCACTGTCACTATTCTGTCGCAATTGAGCTTTAATTATTGAAAGAGAAAAGTATTTGGTTTGTTATGATTTTGTAAATATTTATTATGTATGTCATTATAAATAATTAAATATTATTATGATTTTTAATTTTTTTTATTTATTGTATGATAATTATTTATTTTTACGTGAAACGATATTAAATAATATTTTTAATCGTAGTATGTCTGATTTTTAATTAGTCAATGAATATTTTACTTTATGACAGAATATTAAAAGTATCACAATATATCTGGTTTTTAATCAATCAATGAATATTTTACTTTATGACAGAATATTAAAAGTATCACAATTTAACGGAATTTGGTGATAAATTTAACGGGCATAAAACAGTTAAAAGCTAATACTTCTTAATGGAAGGGAACAATTTCAGTTAAATTAGGTACAAGTACAAACAAACAAACAAACAAAAAAAAAAACCCCCCTTTCAAAGAAAAAAGAGTACAAAAACCAACCAATTTAATGGCCTATAAATTTTGGGCCAACATTCATGAAAATCCTTTGTAAACAACAAAGCAATATTACCAGACCATTTAACTAACCTTGATACTCATGAGACAAACCACAGTAATATAAATGAGCTCTGCTTGCCTGCACAGCACCATGACTACAACGACCAGCTCTCAATAACAATGCCTTCCCTAAAGGAAGCAGCGACTGAGACAGCAATATAGCTATAATATCATTCCCTTGCAGTCCCCAAGTCAAGTCACATATATATATATATATACACGTATATACATACATATATATATACACCGAAACATACATGTATATATATATATATGCACCAATATCCCTTGCTCTTCTACGCCTACAGATTCCAAGAGTACTCTCACTCTCTAGTGGTCTAGTAGTAGTAGTGGCTGCACCCAGAGGCGGGGGCGGAGGAGGCGGCGGCGCGAAGATGCGCAGCATGGCGAGCTCAGGCTCCAAACGAGGCATCGCGGCGGTGGTCGGGGTGGGGCCCAAGCTCGGCCGATCCATTGCCCGCAAGTTCGCCCATGAGGGTTACACCGTCGCCATACTGGCCCGTGACTTAGGTACCACCACTACTACTTTATTTTATCACAACTTATCTTTTCTTTTTAGCATATTGAATTAGCTGACAAAAAATGAAAATTAACTCGCAGGGAGGTTGTCGAGATTTGCGGACGAGATAGCGAGGGAGGAGAAAGCGCAGGTTTTCGCCATAAGAATCGACTGCTCGGAATCGAGGAGTGTGAAGGAAGCATTTGAAGGGGTTCTGTCGTTGGGATTTGTAGAGGTTTTAGTCTACAATGCGTCCCAGCCAGTGGCTCGGCAGTACCCGACCAACTTCGCTGACATTCGCATCGATTCCTTCGAGAAATCGCTCGCGGTTTCCTCTGTCGGCGCCTTTCACTGCGCTCAACAGGTGAAACCTCGATTTCGATTTCTCATACCCCTACACTAAGCCTGCAACCATTTGATTAAATTTTTTTTTTTTTTTTAAGGTTCTTCCGGGGATGGTGGAAAGAGGAAGAGGGACAATTCTCTTCACCGGCTGTTCGGCTTCTTTAAGCGGCATTGCCGGTCACTCTGAACTATGTAAGAATTCAAATAATCCCTTCACTTGAGATAGAAATATCCGTATTCATATTCATATTCATATCAGGTTGTGGGAAATTCGCGCTAAGAGCACTATCGCAATGCCTGGCGAGAGAGTTCCAACCACTGGGTGTGCACGTCGCTCATGTTATCATCGACGGTTTCATTGGCCCACCAAGGTTCCTTGCCTTTCCAATATTCTCACTTTATTAACCCACATATATATATATTTACACATAAATTCATTCATCTTAGCCAAAATGTTGAGAAAGGTATTATTAAACTCATTAGTTTACTTCCTACTTTTTTTTTTTTTTTAAATCGCAAAACCCAATAAAATTGTAGTCGTCAAATGAAAATTGTTGTGTGTGTGTGTGTAAATATGTATATATATAAATGCAGGGCTGGAGGGGTAGGGGGAGGAGGGAATAGTAGTACAGGTACAGGGCAGAGGACGTCGGTTGGGGAACAAGTACAGAGCGGAGGAGGGGACGGGTCAATGAACCCAGACGCGCTGGCTCAAACTTACTGGCACTTGCATGTTCAGGACCGAACCGCTTGGACCCAAGAGATTGACCTTCGTCCTTCCACCTCTAGATTCTGCTAATTATATAGTCATATATATATATATATATATCCATCATTTCCTCGTAACGGTTTCATCAATACCAACTCCAGTATATGAAAATTACCCTAATTTTCCCTTTTTATTTGCTTTTTTTGTTTGTTATAAAGTGATGGGTTCATCAAGTACTACCACCACTAGGCACTAGTACTTCTTGGTTGGTTGGTTAATACTTGATTAGACTTGGCTATTAATTGGCTTAAATGGCTAAATTTCATGTGATTAAAAGTGTGGATATTACATGTTTTCAAAAGCCTACTTCCAAGCCATTTGCTAGGCCAACTTACCTCATGGAGGATCCCACAAAGGAGAATTCCCAAAGTTAGAAAGTTGGATCCCACAATTCCCCCACTCGCGCTTATCCCCCGCAACGTGATCACAAGATCGTCATCAGCTTACAAAACCAGCCTATGGAGTTAGCTAGCACTTGTATTAATATGTTTGCTATGTATACTGTATGAGTGATACTTTCTCCCCCTTTTTTTTTTTTTATTGATATCTTGTTTGTAATTATTTCTGTTTGATGATGTTAGTTTGGTTTGGTTTGTTTTTCTTTTTTTTAAATTTTTATTTTGGTTCGATTTTTGGTCCCCAAACATGCATAGTTTCTCAACGCAATGTAGATTTTCAGTGAATCTCTTTTCTTTCTTCTTTTTTGTGATGAGAGTGAATCATTTGATTTGTTAAAAGTGACTCTATTTGTAGAATCTATATGATTGGAGAAATAGATTTGTCAATGTCGGCCAAATGTTGATATTACTTTACATTTCGTTTCATTCCTCCTTTTACTGTGCGGTGAATCCAAGTAGAAAAAGTTGCGCCAAAAGAAAAAGTAGAGGTGGGGAAGTTAGGAATGGGGACGCCAATACATGGATAGAACGAGGACTTCGTGTCCCAATTTAGGACACACACACACACACGCGCCTTTCCTAAACATTGGGTTTAGGATAAATTTGAAGAAAACAAAAGTCACGAGATTTTATGATTGAATACCTTACTAATAAAACTCTATTTTGGAGTATCATTCTATCAATTTTGCACATTTAATATGATTTTGATCATATTTAAATGTCCCTAACAAATAAGCTTCCAAAAGTTCCTCAGCAAAAACAGCTCCCAAAAGTAAAATAGATAAAAAGTGTTTTTCCTAACAATCAAAGGATAGAAAACGACAAGAATAGGAAGGGGGTATGTGCTGTCAGTCAAAAGAGGCTCAGCAATGGATACTTTGTAGGAGGAGCCGTCATTTGGTTTTAGGTCTAGTGGGACTAACACAGTGACACTTGTTTGATGACGCAATAAAGTCCAATACCAATATTATTATTAGTATTATCTTATTTTCTTATTTTTTGGAAAGGGCATACACAAGTCCCATCTCAAAAGTTGATTAAAGCAACCCATATTTGGCGTTACCCTTTTGATTGTATTGCTTGGTTTGTATCGCTGTACCGAATATGTGATGACAAGATTACCAATAATGATATGAAAATGATGAATGTTTAGCACTTGACCAAATCTACTCTAATTCAATTGGTTAGTGCAAAGACCTTGAAGTATATATCCCATAACCCATATTCTAGATTCATCCATACAATTTATTATTATGTGTGTATTTCTGGTCTCCCTACTATGATTGAAGCGCCAGAAAACTAAGCCCCACAAATGGTCCCAATGATAAAATGCCTTTCATACAGAAATGATATTGCAGATATGCTTTTGTCGCCCCACCATTGGTTTACAGCCAGAGACTTTAGGCCCCAGCTGACAGCTTCTGAGCTTGGTGAGATTTATTTATTTATTATATATATATATAAATATATTTTGTATGTATATATATATATATACATACATACATATATATATTGGCTGAAAAAAGCTATGCTTGGTGAGTTAGTTCCACAAAAAAGTTTCATCCATTCAACCTGTCTGACATTAGATATTAAAGAGACTTCTACTTTCAAAGTTTCAGGCCCTAACCAACGGAGAAGGTTTGTGCATCGTAAATGAGAGAACAAAAATCTTTATAACCAAGCTCAGATATTTAAACATTTCAAAAAAACAAAAAACAAAAAAAGGAAAGGAAAAGCAGACAGGGATAACAAAATAAGTGCATACCTTTTTTTTTTTCCTTCCGTCTGGAAAAGTCCTTCACGACATGGTGGTGGGTGGATTTGCACATAAAACAATGCCGAAAAGTCCGATTAACGTAATAAACAAAGAGCAAAACAAAACAAAAAAGAAAAAAGAAAAAACGCACTCACGAAAGACTAAGAGATTAATCCAGAGTATAATCATAGTACTGTAGTGGACTAAAACGAAAATAGGAAATGGAGGCAACCACTTTACACCTCAAAGTTTCAAGCAAGCTGTTTGACAATGAGCAGATTGTATCACTAGAGGAGAGAAAAAATACAGAGAACAATTCTGATTTCAATACCTCAAATATTCAAGTGTGTCCATCATAATAACTAATGTGGCTATATTTATAACTACCCACAAAACGATAACAAAATAAACGGTAAGACATACGAAGTACCAAACAAATAACAAAATCAAAGCTAAGTTGGTAAGCTAAACAAACAATAATACAGATAAAAAGAAAGGGTTACTAATTTGGGCATTAACAAAATCATAGTTCCAAAAATATAATGCACAATTCGGGCACAATGGCAGCTCATTTTCGAGTTTGGCTGATAATTTTCGAAGAGAGCAAAATGCAGAGACTTGCAGATATACAGCATATCCAAACTCTTACTTCCTCTGCCCATGTTTGTACAATGTCCTGTGAACATCTTGCTCTAAAAAGCCACTCAAATTCCTAAATTCAAAATTATAGCCAGGATTTACAGAAGCATGGCTGGTATAAATAGGTCAAAACGATGATGCTAAGGTGCAGAGATAACAAATGCAACTGCATAAGATCTAGAAGGAAGTCTACCATGATTTGATCCGCGCTTTCCACGCTCCTATCTTCCCATAAACAAGGGTAAGGTGCATTCCTTTCTTGAGATCCTAGTTGATATTGGTGATGAACTCGTGGAGGATCTGAACATGTTTGAAAACTTACCAGTGCTAGGGCAAGTGAATTTCTCATACCCCTAAAAATGTTCAGATGGTCTAACCATGGAGTCTTTTTGTTGATCACAATAACCCATTATGGTTGGATCCACGTTCTTATCCTCCCATAAACATGGATAAGGTGCACTTCTTTGCTGAGAGTTTTCTTGATATGGGCGATGAATCCATCGAGGATCTAAACATGTTTGAAAACAGGCATCTTTACTAGTACTAGGGAATTTTTTTTGGAAAGAGAATTTCTGATACCCTTTAAAATGTTCAGATGTTCTAAACCTTGGATCTTTCTGTTGATGATCACTATAATCTATCATGGATAGATCCACTCTCCTATCTTCCCATAAACGAGGGTAAGGTGCAGTCCTTTGTTGAAATTTTTTTTGATATCGGTGATGAATCCGTCGAGGATCTAAACGTGTTTGAAAACTTGGACCTTTACTAGTACTTGGACAAGTGAATTTCTCATACCCCTCAAAATGTTCAGCTGCTCTAAACATTGAATCTTTTTGTTGACGGTCACTATAGACTCTAGAACCCTGAATTTTAGTTTTCCGAAGTCTATCAACGTAATCCCTCCCTTTCTTGGATTCATTGGTTTTTCTCATTTTAGATCTTCCTTCAGAAGGGAATTCTTTCTGGCACTTCTTACCTAATCATCATTAGACAAGGGAGAAATAGAATCAATACTTGTCATCAGATAATGGTGAAATAGAAGTAATACACTTAAAACAGCGAGGGGAAACAGTAATTAAAAGCTTTATGAGTGTGATAGAGAATCAACAACTCTGCAATGAAGGGGGAAAAAAGAATTAAAAAAACAGAGAGAGAGAGAGAAGCAATCTCTCTCTTACACATGCACACACATTAGAGAAATTGCACCATTCCATCATACCCCTATTAGAAGTCAAGTTCTGTGTTTTCCTCATTGCTCTCTCAGACCTAGCTGCATCACCTCGCCTGTGCTTTTCAGCGAGCACTTTCAGCCTCTCAGCTTCGTCATGCCAACACTATAAATCAGGAAAAACCAAAATTTTAATGGCACAAAATCATTAACCTCCAAGTGACGACTGACGAGCAACATGTCCCTTAACCAGCTCACCTGTCTGAAAGTTCTCATTCTATAGAGATTACGGCCCTTTACAAGCAAAGGAAAGAGTGGAGGCAACTTCTTAACTCCCCTACTCCAAAAAACTTCAACCTAAAACATGACAAGCACTAATCAAATAGAAGAACCCAAAATTTTCAATTAACAGTGTGTCCTCTAATCATATTTGATTAATAGTCCCGCAAATGTCAAGTCTCTAGAAATGAAGAAACCCACTGCCAACCAAGGCTCAGAATCACGTAATCTCAACCCCAAATGCAACCCTGATGAAGCCTTACAGTAAAGGTATGTTGTTGTTTGGCTGTGCCATAGCTTTCCTTAACAACTCTTCCAACAACAATTCTCTTCCCTAGAACCCGCCCATGTCTCAATCTGTTATTCAACCAAAGACAACGCAAAATAAGAGAACTTAGGCTCTATCAAAGAACATAATAATCTAAAATAACGAGGACAAAAAATAATGCAAACAAGAATACTTCTCATAAACTTTCTGCCTAAACAGGACAACATCTCCCTTGCAGACATCACCTGCATCGAGTTTTACACTACTTAGAACAATCGGTGTACTGCTCTTCTTAGACAAAAGGGGAATAAAGGTGACAGGGCAAGTGCAAATGAAAAAGTGTAGAACCATTTACCAGTACAATTGATGGAAAATGATGGTCTAGGATACAAGGTTTCACCATTTCCATCTTTTAACCTAACACATAAAGTAGATCACTCAATATATATCCCCTCAAAAAACAAAAAAAAACAAAACAAAACAAGAGGATTCGAGGTCTGAAAAAGTACCCTACAGGTGGAAAACTGTTTTTACAAAACAAAACTAAACAAGAGGATTCGAGATATGAACAAGTACCGTACAGGTAGAAAACTGTTTTTACCGTTAGAGTTTCATCCATACCATAATTTGATATGATTCTGATGTAATCTAATAGTTAAAAACTATATCCTATCAGTGAGATATTTTTTCATTATATCAAGGGAAAAAAACCACAAAAAATTCAGCAATTTGTAATCTTCTTAATCAAACTTTATTTCCACAGTGTAATATAGATAATGTACCTCCAGTGCTCCTTAATTCTCTGCAAACAAACAGACTTATTCCCGGATAATCTAAGGCCATAAGTCCTTAAATACGCTTTGCAGTCTTTAAGCTTCAAAGAATCTAATTCCCTATTTTCTGCAGAAGACAATACACAACATAAGCCGGAAAAGCGACAACTAGATTGTGACAGACGCAATTTACCTTTTGTTAGGACCAAACGCCATTGCTGAATTAAGCCAAGAAATTAGTGAAATTCAAAAAAAAAAAAAAAAGCCTAAACAATGATTTCCTTATGCACGGAGAAACGCATAAAAGATTCAAATTTGAGAAAATGCGAACTGGAAAATTAGCAATTCGGTAATAAGTTAACTAATCAACCATGCACCTATTTAGAATTAAGAATTGAAAAAATAAAATAAAAACCTGTCAAAAGGCGAATAATTTTGTTGCAAAGCGACTCATCGTCATCGTCCTCTTGTTGATCTTTGTTCGGATAGTCAGATTCCTCTTCTTCTTCGCCAATATCGTCATCGCTGCCGTCGGATTTGATGACTTCTAGATCATCCTGATATTCATCATCATCGCTAGAGAGTAGTACTGCGGCGACGTTGTCGTCTTCTTCTTCGGAAGACGAGGAGAGAAAAACGACAGCGCGCTTACCCTTACTCTCCGCCATTTGAAGTCGCCCAAGGGTTGCAGAGAAGAGGGAAAGGCTTTTCTTTTCCACCCTGACGATTGGACTACGTCATATTTATCGGCCATCCAATCGTGTTGTTTTCTTTGTTTGGGTTATTTTGCCGTTCCGTTCACACTTATTTTGGTTTTAATTTTGAATTTAAATTTTATAAGAAAATTATTGATGAGAATTTTTTATTTAAATTTTTTTATAAAAAAATACTATCTTATAATTAAAATTATAATTTTAAAAAATAAACAGATCATTATATTTTGAGTGTATTAAAAAGTTGACATAATATTTAAGATAGTTCCTTCAAATTTTAATTGCATACTAATTTTGTGACCTTTATAGGTCAAAGTTAATTTTAACTAAAGAAAATGAAACAAATACTTTTTAAATTATGTAAGTCTTGATTGTTACTTTTTACTCTTGAATAATACTATTTAATTAAATACTATATTAAGAGAAATTCTAGCAACATTTTTTTTTGTCACTATCTCCACTCACTCTTTGACACGTGGATTTCATTAACATGATATATTATTATTTAAACAAAAAATGAGATAGTGGAGTTCATGTGTCAAGCAGTGAGTATAGAGAGTGACAGAAAGAGTGTCTTTAGCATTTCTTAAAGGGATATTAATCAAGAGTAATGAGTAAAAATATAGACCAATGTATTTCTTAAGATAAGTTTAGTAAACTTCTCTTTTATTATAAGGGAATCTTTACGGTGGAGCAAGCTATTTTGTTCCATCGATGGCACAAGTATTTTCAACCATTAGATTAGTCTTTTTTAACGGTTAGATTTATATATATTCATATTAAAAATTTACAGCGTGTCACATAAAACTGTTTCTGTTGCAGATTGGCCATTAAAAAATTAATCCAACAGTAAAAACACGTGTCTCACTGGTAGAGTAAAATAGTTTGCTCCACTAGAGGTGTAAGTTTATGTAGTCCGGTCTGGGCCTTGCGGCCCAATGAGAAATTTTGGCCCAGTCTGGCCCTAAAAGAGAGAGGGTCAGCCCAATCCGGATCTAAGCACAAAAAGTTTAGGGTTGGTCCGACCTGACCCAAAATTTTATAAGATAGTTTTAGAAAAAAACTTAAAAAATATGATGTTTGGGCCAGGCCAAAACCGGCCCTAAATAAGAGAGGGTTGACCTAACCCGGCCCTAAATCTTAAAAATTTAAGGCTGGGCTTGGGCCAATAATAGCAAACCTTAGGCCGGCCCAAACTTACAACTCTATGCTCCATTGTAAAGACTTTTATTATAGTTATAATATTATTATTAAACTATTCAATTCACAAATTTAGCCTTTGCAACTTGTAGATGATCTTATAATAAAATTGGCATTATTAATCTTAAACTTTGAGCATAGTGACATTTTAATTGTTGAACTTTTAATTTTCATATATTGATCCTTGTAATTTCATTTTTTAATAATTCTGGATCCTGATAATAAAATTGATGATTTTTGAAATTTAACGTAGATAAATATCGTTAATGCATAATAACAGGACATTTTACATAAATAAATACAGTACATACAAAATGCTACATTTTTTAATAGGTTTTAGTAGTACCAAAGGGAATAAAAAATTTACATATAACGTTAACGCATAATAACAGAACATCTTACATAAATAAGTACAATACATACAAAATGCTACATTTTTTAATAGGTTTTAGTAGTACCCAAGGGAATAAAAAATTTACATAGTAACTCTTTCTGTAAAATTTTAAGTTATCACACGGTGGATGCATAATTATCTTTGTTAAATTTTAGACTCAATTTTACTATTAAGAATCAAAACTATCAAAAGAATTGAAAATTCAATGACTAATATACTAAAATTAAAAGTTCATGGATTAAAATATCACTATGCTCAAAGTTTTGGATTCAACAATACCAATTATCCGAATAACACATGAATCACACGTAATGTTTAAAAAAACAATGAAAAAATCATAAAAATTGTATTTTCAAGCTAAGCTGCAAAGAGTAAATTGTTAATAAGCATTTCATCATAAGTTTATCTGTAAACTAAAAAGGGTAAATTTATCAATTTTGAAGTCAAAATTAGATGTTGGTCTAGGAAAGGTAGAAATTTAACATGGACTCAAAATTGAGAGGTACAGTTTTGAGGACCTTCAAAATACAAGGTAACTTCTTTAATAAACTCAAAATATGGAGTATAAAATGGTAAATATCCCTACTTTATCTAAAACAGAGAGAGAAGACAATAAGGTATATGAGTGAGGTTCTTTTTGTCTTTTCGTTGTGAATGCATAAAAAAAGATCATCTCCATCAGAATTAAAACAAAAAAATTATGACATTTTTAAGAATAAAAAAAATATTATTCATTAACTTGAGTTCGAGTTTATGAGCTCGAGTTAAAGGAAAAATTTTAACTCAAGTTTAACCTTAATTCAAAATTAAATTTTATAAAAAAATATGAACTTAAATATAATTGTAACTTAAAATCAAAATTTTTTTAAATTTTATTACAAAAAAAACAACCCCAAAATTTTTCATATGCTTTTCGAAATGGAGCAGAACAATTTTACTTTCTTCAAGAAAAAAGTAGCTGTCTTTTTTTTTTCTTCTCTTAGTTGTCTTTTCAACAATTTTACTTTTTGTTCATAAGCTTGCTTACGGTTTAAAACTTTTATAAATAATTTTGATTTTGAGAGAACTCATTAATGGTAACTTTTTTTTATTTAAAGTTTTTGTGGGAACAAAATTAGAATCATAAGTTTAAGTCCTAAAACTAAAATCATTTTTTAAGATTGTTTTCATTTTTTTTCCTCCTGAACTTGGGATGAAGATTTGAAATTAGACAAAATCACATATAAAATTAATATTATTACTATATACTAAAGGCGAGGCGGGATTCACTGTTCATTATATTGTAAATGAACAGTGAATTCCCGACTTTGTCCCTACTTCCTGATGTTTAACTTTTTCAATACCCATTGTGTCCTGTTATGTTATTTTACGTCTTTACCCTTGATTTTTTCTCATTGTCCGGCTTAATCCGAGGGGCATTTTTGTCTGACTTTTTATTGTTGATTTTTCTGCCTACTCTCTCTCCCTTGGTCTCTGTGTCTTCTGGAGTATTCTGCCGTTTCCTTCTCTCTCTTTCATTGGTTTTGTTTTGTGCTTCTTCTCTTTCATTTCTTTTGCGCCCCAATTGCTTCTCCCATGATTTGGTGATTGTGGCTGGTTCTTTGATTCTATTTGGCCGCAAGTGAATCTCCATGGTTTATGTGATATTTATTGTGGGTTCTTTGATTTCTTTCTTACGGGATTTTTGCCTGATTTTTGGATTTTTTTGCTTCGTTTTGCTGCAGGTTTTTTGAAAATTTTTCTTGCATGTTTCTTTGTTGGTCTGATTTCCTTATTTAGCTTGGTTGCCCCTTTATTTTTTTTATCGAGTCCATGTTCTGCTCCTTTCTGCTTTTTTCTCTTTTTTTTTCTCTTTTTTTGGCTGGGTTTTGTCTTTGTTGGTTTGATTTGCTCATTTAATTTACTTTCCCCTCTGTTTTTGGTCGACTCAATCTTCTGCTTTTTTATCCTTTTTTTCCTTTTCGTTTTTCTTTTCTTTTTTTGGCTTTTGTTTCGGTCGCTGGTTTCTTTTGTCATTGGCCTGCTTCAAGAGATAAATTTTCAGTTTTTTTTTTTTTTTTTTTGCTTTTATTTTGGTGGTTTTTCCTTTCTTTTTGTTTTCTGTTCACTTTTGTCATTGATCTATTTCAGGAGATAAATTTGTGCAGAAAGAAGGTTCTACGAGCATCTTTTGATGTTCTTTGCTGCTGACTTCACCTGGTATACAGGTAAACATGAATTTTTTTGCTTTGGATTGATTAATTTGTTGCTCTGTGATATTTAGATTGCTGATTTGGCTACCTAGGTTGATGATCTGTACCCATATTGTTGCAGATGCATTAACTACTTAGGTTGATGATCTGTACCCTAAACATCGATTTTTTTTAATTAATTTGTATATTTAGACTGCTGATTTGGCTACCTAAGTTGATGATCTGTACCCATATTGTTGCAGATGCATTAACTACTTAAGTTGATGATCTGTACCCATATTATTACAGAGGCATTAAATGAACTGTTTCTTTTTTTTTCTTTATCGTTTATTAATTTCTGAAATTTGTGAAAAATCTAGAAGAAAAAATTGAGAGGTTTTCCTCTTTGTTTCTCTTTTTTTCCCTTTTTTCTGTTTCTTGAACTCATTATTATTTATTTATTATGTTTTTGCTTAGTATACCCGTACGTTGCTTCTGCCACCTGATTAAGCAATCTTGCTTCCCTAATTCTTGCAGACCGACTTTGTTTTGCTACGTGTCCTCTTATAAATCATGTACTGTTGAAATTTTTTCCCTCATTTACTGTTTATAAATGCTGCTGCTATATCGGCATTTTGTTATCTATCTGTCCCTTGCTCTCCCGCTGACTTTGCTTTGTCTCCTTCATATTTCACCTCACGTTATTTACTGCTCTGCTACATTATCAATCATTTATTGCTATTTCTATTCTTGTTCTTCTCCCTTGCGCTTGACTTTCGATCCTTTGCATTCCATCTTCAATCATTTACTACTCTGCTTTAATCCTACTCATTTACTGCTCTAACTTCCTGCCTTTGTATTTACTCACTTTCTCTGCTGATTTTTGAGTGGTTGCTATTTCATATTAAGGCAGCGTTTATAGTGCTCCAGGTATTACTCATAACCTTTGCCTGTAGCCATTCACTATTTGTTACTCAGTGTGGAGATATTCATTTGTTCTGATGGTATTAATGTATGTAGTTTGTGCCTTATTATTTTTCTTGATGAATACTGCAAATCTATGTCAGTTTTTTTCTTCTATTCTCTTTTCTTTATATCCTAATCATGATTAGGATGGATTTTGACATCTTGAACTTTATATAAACTATCCCAAAACAACTGTGATTGGGTGTATCTCACTTGCGTTTTGATTTTGTCTACCTTTTTCCATCAAAATTTCTATATTATGTCTTTTTCCCTTTTTTAGTGTACTTTAATCCTTTTTATTTTTTGAGTCATATTTTCATTGAACATTTATTTAGACACATATCAATCATTTTTTTCTCCTACATGATTCTTCAAATTTTCCTATTTCATTTTAATTTTTTGATGACTAACTTAGTTTGGTGTATTGGTCCTTTTTTCTTGTTGGTGTCATGATTTTATCTTAGTTTTGATTCTTTATTGTTCTATTTTTACTATTTGAGTTGGGATTTATGTATTTATAAAGTATCTCCCTTTCGTGATTCATACATGTTTATCTTATCTTATCTTATCTTATTTATAAAGTACATGTATGTATGACAGTGATTGTTACAATCTATTTTTACCTCTTTGTTGTCATGTAATTTGTTTAGAAATTATGATCAATATATTTGGCCATTTGAATCTTTATTGTACAATATGATATTGTCTACAATTATTGATTAAAACTGTGTTCATATCATCTTTCTTTCCCCTTTTTACTTGCTCTAACATTTTTGGCTTTTTGGCTTTTTCGTTTCATCTTGGCGTATGTGCTGCTCATTCTTTTAAGCTGGCTCTGTTTGATTTCTGTTTCGTTCGCTCATATTCACTGTTTAAGACAATATTCTTAGCGTTACAGGTACTTTCACTAACTCTTGCCCATATCTTCTTCATATATGTTATTAATATTATATATATTATGTATTGCTTTGTGTTGTTTACTATAGAATTCAAAAAAAATTCTTTCTGTTTTTATGATTATCCTTTTGCTATGTCTTATTTCTATTTTCTATTTATTTATTTCATTATCACATATGCATATATCTGTACCCATTTTTGCTTAACATATTTAACCTTTACTTGGTTTTGTATATGGCAATGATACTTACAATTAAATTTCATCTCGACTTCTCTTTAATCGATCCAAAAATTGTTGACAAGAAACCCCTTACTCAGATTTAGCAAAATTATTTAAATATTTTTTCCTTTTTCCCTTTTCTTCCTCTTCTTCTATAGTATGTGGCCATGATAATGATCAGTTTTGGCCTGCTCAATTTCGTCTAATGTGTTCAAAAATTACTATGAACAAATCTATCTTATTTGAATTTCAATTTTTTCTTTTCTTTTGACTAAAATAGTTTAAATGGTTCTCTTTTTCTTTTTCTTTTTCTTTTGTTCTCCTTTTTTTTCCCCTCCCGAAAATTTAAGAGTGCAGTATTTCAAATGTCCATTTTCACTTGATTTAAATTTTATCTATTTCTATTTATTAAATTCGTTCATATTATTTCTCTTATCATTTTACAAATTTGATTTCCAATACAACAACAGTATCACCTCCCCTGTTTTGGTGTTCATTATTTCTTCCAATATACAACTCTTTATTATTGGACTTTTGCTATTTTTGTTTTAACTATTTAAGCCAAAGTCTATTTTCATACCTGATATATTCTGTTGTCTATTGATTTTACTAATTGTTATTAATTTTGATATATTGTTATTTAGTGCATACAGATTACTCACGTGGGCATATTTAGTCCCTGCTGACGTTTGAGTACTTACTGTTTCATTTTTAAAACAAGGTTTGTAGCGTTCCAGGTATTATATATAGCCTTTGCCTATAACAGTTTAGTATCCATTCTTGATTTTTAATGTAATGATTTTTTCTCATGATATTAACGTATTTGTTTTATCTTTTGCTATTCTTCTTAATAAAAACTATTAATTTGTGTCTACTATTTTTTTATCCTTTTTTCTTTTAAATCCTGATATTCTATAAGCATATACTGCTAAAGTTTTTTACCTTTGCCTCATTCACTTATTAATCATATATAAACTTTTGTGGCAATGATGATTAACAAGAAACTTTATATATTAAGTTTTATATAAAGTGTCCTAAAATTATTGTAAATGAACCTATCCTATTTGGATTGATCTGGCCTACTATTTTTCATAAAATTTTTATGCTCTCTCTTCTTTTTCCTTGCATATTCTGATCCTTTTTATTTTTATTTCGATAAAAAAATGTGTTGCCTTATTATATAGATACTACGGTGCTTTACTGGATTTGTTTTTCCTCCTTTTCTTATTTCTTTTTCTGTGAACAACCTGTTGGAGCTCAGTGCACTTTTGTTTATCATTTTCTGTGCTATTGTGTTGTTACCATTGGTGTTTTTCCCTTTTATGAAAAACCAACAATTGGTAGCCACAATAGTCATACTTTATCATTTTTTGTGCTACTGTGTTATCATTGGTGTTTTTCATTTTATGAAAAACTAATAGGCAACTACAATAGTAACAATTATAAATCAGCTATATTCATCTCATTTTGCTGAAGTTGTTAAATATCTGAGCCACAATTACTAAATCCAACTATTATTATAAAATTTACTTAATCATTTTCTTCTCAATATATTAAGTTTTTTTTTTTCCTTTTTTTCAATACAAAATTTATCTAATCAGATTCTATTGTGAAGAATTGGTAACCTGTTTGCTTATTTGTGAAGGAAACAGCTACAAGACAAGAAGCTTTATCTTTGTTTCTTTCTTTCTATATAATTTCATTTATGTATATTTTTCATCTTATTAATATAATTTATATAAATAATCAATTTTTATATGTGGGCTCCATCACATAATCAAATCGTTTCTCTATTTCCGGTTGAATTATGCACACCATTATAGTTTTAGCCGGTCTCTCGATCTACATACAAGCATGTAATTACATATTCATATAATATGTGTATGTATACATCCTTAGTTCTACATACCTTAATATGTCGTATTCAATTACACTTCTTTATATATACGTACGGAAGAATTTTAATAAAATTTTTTTTTGATTAAATAATATTAGAAAATTAGTTGCTAGATTATTTAGTACTAACTTTAATATAATAGTTAACTGCTTCTTCAAATAGATTATAAAATCAGCTATAGTTACATTACTTAGGCAAATAATTTTATATCTTCTTTATAATTGCTAAAGCAATCTTACATTGTAACCTACAATGCGAATTTATATTTAATAATATAATAAAAAAACGTTAAACTAAATTTATATAAAAATTTTAGATATTAAATTAACTCTTTATAAACAAATAAAATTCCGATAGTTTTTAGCTTAGGGTAGAAATTTAAATTATAAACTTATATTACTTACTGTAAACTAATATTTTCCTTCCTTTATTAACAGCCAAAATAATATCATATTGTATTGAACAAATGGATAAAACAAAGATTGGAAAGAAACGATTACGATCAAATCAGCATATGCATCGTATTATTTCAGAAGTGGATTGGAATATCGTATTATTTCAGAAGTGGATTGGAATTCTAACAACGTGATTAATGAATATCGAAACCAAATCAATCAACATAGTGGATCCGTATCAATGACGACTCAGAAGTGGATTGGGATTCTAACAACGTGATTCATGAATATCGAAACCAAATCAATCAAAATAGTGGATCCGTATCAACGATGACTTCTTGATCCAAGATTTAATGCAATGTTGATTTCTTCGCAATCTCCAAATAATATCATGTCACTCCCGTCAACATCTGACATCTGTAAAGAACAACGTAATTTCTTTATTTCCTTATCTATAGTAATTATTATATTTTAGCAATTAAAATTCCTCTTTATAATAATAAAATTAACTCCTTATATGTTGGTTCCATAATCACTATTGATTTTCTTTTATAGGTACTATTAATATGTATATTGATCTTGGAGACTGTTCTTGCACCTGGCAATATTGTGGTGCTCTATTATGGTTTAATGAACGAATAAAAAATAGTAGTCCTCCTATATTTAATCTTTGCTGTAGAAATGGCAAAATAAAATTGCCTTCACTTAGACAAACACCTATTGTATTAGATGAATTACTTAATTATCATGAAGGTCCAATAAGTAGACATTTTTGAAGAAATATACGAACATATAATTCTATGTTTGCATTTACATCCTTCGGAGCAAACATAGAAACAAATACAAGAAATTCTGATGGTCCATATATTTTCAAAATAAGTGGATAAGTACAACTTATTAGATCTCTATTACCAGTTAATAATAATCGTTCAAGATTTGTATAGCTTTATATATATGATACAGAAAATGAAATTGAAAATCGATTATCATCATTCTCATTCGATGATCAATCACAAAATTTCAACAGATCAATAATTGAAAATCTTATTAAAATGCTAGATAATAAAAACGTATTAGTCAAAATGTTTCGAATGATAAGAGATAGATATAAAGAATATGATATACCATCCATGAAATTGAGACTTATAAGCCGAAGAAACACCGATAGTAGCCAATATGAATTGCCAACCTCAAACGATATAGGCGGCCTAATAGTCGGCGATATCGGTCAATATGAACAAGGAAGATATATCATAATTCAAGATAGAACATATACTTTACAAAGAATTACTAAATTACATCCATCTTATATGGCCTTACAATACCCTTTACTATTTCCCTATGGCGAAGACGGTTTTAGAACATATTTGAAAATAATTACACATAACACAAATAATAAATCTACAAGAAAGAATTTCTATGCGAGAATTTTATTGCTATCAACTGCAAGAACGTAAATTTCAGGGTAATACTCTTTTTAGAGCAGGGAGACTATTCCAATAATATATAGTTGATGCATATGCCTATGTAGAAGAAGATCGTCTAGACTATATTAGAAAAAATCAAAAAAATTTGAGATCTGAAATTTATCAAGGAATTCAAGATGCTATAACTAGAGAGGATACAAATGCACAAGCAATAGGAAAAAGAATTATTCTTCCTTCCAGTCAGTCACACTGGAAGTCCAAGATATATGATTCAAAACTATCAAGATGCAATGGCAATTTGTAGATTCTATGGAAATCCTGATTTATTCATAACATTTACATGTAATCCAAAATGGTCTGAAATTACTAGAGCCTTAGCAAAAATACCTGGATAAAAACCTGAAGACAGGCCAAATATCATTACAAGAATTTTTAAAATGAAATTGGACCACTTTTTATCAGTTATCAAGAATGAGAAAATATTAGGCACAATCATAGCAGGTTAGCAAACTTTTTCAAAATTTTCTCAATTTTATGAATACAAATAGAAATTTTTGATCATTTTCTTTTTTTCCTATTTAATCAAAATTTAACCAATTTTCTCTTATTTTTCCCTGTTTATTTTGTAGATTTATATGTTGTTGAATTTTAAAAACGAGGATTGCCACATTCTCACTATTTTGGCTACAGCCTGATCAAAAATTGCGTGAGCCATCAAAAATAGATAAATATATCTCCACAGAAATACCAGATCCGGAAAAGAATTTATTAGAACATAATGTTGTTGCTGAATTTATGATTCATGGACCATGTGGTATAGCCAAAACAAAAGCTCCATGCATGAAAAATTCACAATGCTAAAAAAAGTTTCCAAACAATTAAGAAATGAAACAATTATCCAAGAGAATGGAATTGTGGATTATAAACGAAGAAATACAGTTTTTTTGTGTACAAAAAGAAGGCATAAAATTAGATAATAGATACATAGTTCCCTACAATAAAGATCTATGCATGAAATTCCATGCTCACATCAATGTAGAAATTTGTACACAATCTATGCTCATAAAATATTTACTTAAATATTTAACAAAAGGATCAGATAGAATAAGAGCTGTTATAGAAGACAACATATGTACAGAAAAATCTGGACAAATTATTTATCAAGAGATCGATGAAATAAAAAATTATATCAATTGCAGATATATAACGCCATATGAAGCAATGTGGCGTTTATACAAATATCCTGTACATCATAGAAATCCTGTTGCTCAACGATTATCAATACATTTACCAAAATCACAAAATATAACATTTCATTCAAATCAACATCTCAATAACATAATAAGACAACCTGGTATTCATAAAACAACTCTTACTGAATGGATGGAAACTAATAAGCATGATATCAATGCTAGAGAATTATCTTATATTGAATTTCCAAGTAAATATGTTTGGAATAATAAATACAAATATTGGTCCCCAAGACAAGCAGGACATACAATTGGATGAACCTTTTATATACATCCAAATACTGGAGAATTATACTATTTAAAACTATTATTGAATCATCGAAAAGCAATAACAAATTATGAAGAACTTCGAACAGTTGACTATATAATATATCCAACAAACTAGGCCGCCTGCTATGCACTAGGCTTATTAGGAAATGATAGAAGCTGCATTTTGGTCAACATCAATCCAATTACGACAACTATTTGTCACAATTTTACTATTTTGTAATGTAAATAATCCGATCAAATTATTTGAAAAACATTGGAAACTTATGATAGATGATATCATGCATAAAATTAAAACCTTATTCAATAATCCAAATTTTTAAATACCCGAAATTGAATTATACAATTTTGTACTATATGAACTAGAAAAATCATTAAATATAAATTCATCAACTTTAACACATTTCAATTTACCACTTCCGACTGGATCATTAATAGAAGATTTAAATAATAAACTATTACGAGAAGAACTAAATTATGACACAAATGAATTAAAACATCAAAATATTGTATTAGTACAAAACTTGAATAATGAACAAAGATTTATTTACGAAGAAATTTAAAAATCACTCAATCATAGAAAAGACAATATATGTTTCATCTATGGTCATGGTGGAACCGGAAAAACATATCTATGGAATACAATCATCACAAAAATTAGATCAAATAATGAAATAATTCTCGATGTTGCATCTTCTGGAATAGCATCGCTATTATTACCTAAGGGAAGAACCGCCCATTCCAGATTCCGAATACCATTATCAATAGATAAATTTTCCACCTGTCACATCAAAAAAGGAATGCAATTAGTAAAATTAATTGAAAAAATATCACTTATACGTAATTCCTACTGGAACAAAAGAAACCATAATTGATGCAACAATAAATAATTCTTACCTATGGCCATATTTCAGAGTACTAACATTAACAGAAAATATGCGCTTAAAACGCTATAACATTACTGAAGCAGAAAAAAAAAGAAATCATAAAATTTTCAAACTGGATATTAAACATAGAAAATTGCACTGCTAAAGGAATAAAAGACCCAAAAAATGAAGATGCTACTTGGATAAAAATACCAAAAAAATATATAGTACATTATGAATAAGATCCAATTGAAAAAATTTCATCATTAATCTATGATAACTTTAATTATTACTTTAATGATATCGAATATTTAAAACAACGTGCAATAGTAACGCCCAAAAATAAAACAGCTGACGATATTAATAATCATATGCTATCTTAGTACCAACTGAATTAAAAACTTACTACAGTTATGACACAATTATGTCGTCATCAGAAAACATAGATGAACTTAATCTTTTATATCTTGAAGAATTTTTACACACCTTAAATTTCAACAGTATACCACCACATGAATTAAATCTTAAAGTTGGAACACCAATCATGTTATTAAGAAATCTAAATCAATCCATTGGATTATGCAATGGAACAAGACTTATTATAACACAACTAACAAATAAAATTATAGAAGGACAAATAATAAACTCAAATAATATTAATGAAAAAGTTTATATTCCAAGAATAGAAATGACTATACATGAATCTAAATGGCCATTTATATTCAAAAGACGATAATTTCCTGTAAAAATTTGTTATGCAATGACAATAAACAAAAGCCAAGGACAATCGTTAAATAAAGTAGGATTATACTTGGAAAACGAAATTTTTACCCATGGCTAACTATATGTTGCTTTATCAAGAGCAACAACCCCAAAAGGATTACATATACTAATACACAATTGGATCAATAAATATCCAAATCACATTAAAAATGTAGTCTACAGAGAAATTGTACAAAATATTACACAAGAATATAGATCATAACATAAAAATATGTATAATACCGAATTCTTTACAGTATTAAAACACCTCTTTCACTATAATTCACATACCGATACAATAAAGTAATTTATTCATATACTAAACATTTATTCATTACTTTTGACAATCAGGAAAAATGACTACACCTATTCATGCATTAAAACCAAATAAAGTGTACATCACTATCATAGTAAGAATCTCCATATTATGAACAAACAACGACCTTACTACAAGACATTTAATAAATCTTGACTACATCTTAATTGACAAAGAGGTAACAACTTTTATAAATACTAAATTACATATTATTTGATACAATACTAAACATTGTAATATAACTAACTTTTTAATCTTTCCTATCTACAACATTAGGCAATACAAGAATCGATACGGACATGAGATTCAGATATCATTTCTCAAAAAATAGAACAGGACAAGATATATGATATAGGTAATTTATTTGTTGCCTAAAATAAACCAACATATTAGTACATCAAAATTATTATTAATACATCAACATATTTATAACACTTTTTATTTACTGAATAACAGATGTTGTTAAAGTCACCAAAAGTATCCAAGCAATTGAGAAGAAGATGACAAAGCGATCTAGAAAACGACCAAAAACTAGATAATATCACTATTTCTAAATTCTTTATTTTAACTTTCCTAATAATTATACTAATTTTTTCAAAAAATTTTATTTTGCAACTACAGCTCCAAAGAACCATAAAAAAATGTAATATAATGTACAAACCTTTTACTAGACCTTTAAATATATATATATATATATATGTGTGTGTGTATGTATGTGTGTATAAATCATTTTAGTAGACCTTTAAACAAATATATATAATTTATGTACATATAAATTAATATTGTAATGTAACTCCCGATTTCCTCTATAATATAATAATCTTTCTCGCAACAACGCGCGGGCAAAAAAACTAGTATATACTAAAGGAGGTAAAAAGTTACTGTTCTTTGAACAGTAATTTTCCAATTTTACCTCTTATTCTTTCTGTTGAATAATTTTTCATACCATCTGTGTCCTTTTAGGTGTTTTCACCATTTTATTCTCAGTTTTATTTTGCTTTTGTGTTTTTTTTTCTAAGCATTTTGGTCATTTACTTTGGTCCTTTTTCTTTTACAGTTCCCAAACCTTTGCTATTCCTTTCCCTGGAGCTTTCATTTCTTTTGGGCATTTTTTTTTTGTCCTTTTTCTTCCCTCTCTTCCTTTCGGTGAAGCTTCTGGGGCTTCATTTCATTAATATATCTTGGTGACGAGGAAAAAAAAAAGAAACCTGAACCAACTCTTTCACATATAACTATTATTACCCTCTTCCTGTTTTCTTCCATTGGTTGATGTTCCAGTTTAGTCATATTATGTACAAATTCTTTAATAATTTCGTTGGCAACCAAAATTTTGTTAAGTCATATTTGAGTTAATATTGATATACCTTAGTAGCGAGGAAAAAAAAAAATACCTGAACCAATTCTTTCACATACAATTGTTGTTTTTGGATGAAATTGTTTGTAATTGTGTTGGTATTCTTTATTGGTGATTATAGTGTATTTATTTATAATTCATATGATATATGAAAATGTCTTTTATAAGTGATTTGGCTCTTCTTTATATATTTGTGGTGTTTTATTAAGTCATTTAGCTTGAATTCATTGTCATTTGTATAATAACTTTTTTTTAACCACACAACTTATTACTATCTAACTGATTTATATTTTAGATTTTTTCAACTTTATTTATTGACTTACTATCTAATTATTTTGTCTTTCTAATTTGTATTTTGGGTTTTTCTGAACTGTTTAAATACCTTTTCTATACATTTTTTATTATGTATCATATTTTTTAACACTTTTTAAATATCTTTTCTATATTTTGTTCACAATGTTAATTAAATTATTAAATATCCGTGCAATCGCACGGATATTCTACTAGTAATTACTAAATTAGACACACAAAAAAACCATGTCAAAATGGCTCCTTTCTATTTTTATTTTTTTTATTATTATTATTTTGTTTTTATTGAATTTTGTGAAGTTATTTTCTTTCTTTTGTCTTCTCCCTCTGTTTTAGATAAATTTGTTGCTTAAAATATTCATTAAAACGTTGAGAGTTCCTGATTTTCTTATTTTGTGACGAGTAAATAGTAACAATTTACAGTAAGAAGTTCAAAAACCCTAGAAAAAAGGCATAAATTCAGCTATATATGCAAAATAAGTGGACAAAGGTTCATATAATAAGTGGAGTGGTGATGATACAACATAATTGTGGACAGTATATGAGCATTCCAATATGTCAGAATCATCGAGTGCAATCACTTTAATAACTCAGTTAAGAACTAATTCTCACCTGGAACTAAACACACCAAACTAACTACAGCTTTACAGAAGACAACACAAATGCCTCAGCTTCTTAGCATGGAGCACACTCGTTATAGCTCCAGCACAATTGTACTGGGCAGTACAACTAAGAAAGTATATAGAATCCGTTTCGCCATGACTAACTGTTTAAAAGAGATCCGGAAAGTTGCCATAACAAACTCTTCTTGCCAGTATGTTATACGTCGAATCAAAAAGGTCCGACCAGCAACTACTTTCTTGAATCCCCACGGAAGCTGTCAATGAGCTTTTGCAAGGGTCCGGATAGATACCCCGTGTAACAATTTGACAAAGCCAAGGAAGCTCAGCTTTCCATCAGTGTGCCTGATCCAATCGTGAAGAACAGCATGAACAGGGACAGATGGGCCGACACCGAGTTCCTGCAACAATATTTATAAAATGCATTTCAGTCGTTTCTCCTTGAATTGGTTACTAGGTTCTTCCTCAGTGTTCCTTTGAATACTAATTGGTATTGAAAACTAAAAAGGCAAACCAAAGATGAAAGTTCGAGTAATGAAGCATAATACTATAATAGAAACAAGAAGAGACTAAAAGGCCTGCAGGCTTCCATAGCACGCACATACCGAAGCAAGTTCCTCAATGACAATAGCCCTGTTTCCTTCCTTTTCAAATAATTCATATGCACAACGAGCATGTTGCTCCCATCGATCAAGAGCCTCAAGCTGATGGACGCTCAATGTCGCCGCACAGAACTCCTCAAAATCCATCCTTCTGTATTGCAATGCATTGAACTGCCATAGAAGATGGCTAATAAATGTACAGACAAGATTAAATGCATTTGAAATAGCACAAATTGGCACACCAATGTGCACACAGTCAAAGCATACTCACCGATGCTAGAATGTCAAGGACATGTGACTCCTTCATTGCATCAGTTGCATTTTTCATCAGGACCTGCAACGTTCAAGTTTAGAAGCCTGACTAACCTGAAATCCTGCAAGAAATAAGAAAGACATTCTGGAAGAAACCAACCGCTTTAATATTTTCTAGGCTTATTGTGCCATTTTTGCTTGGTTCCAATAGTGCAAACTGCTCCTTCATATAATGGAGCTCATCTACAGTCAATGTTTTAGACAGGGCCTGTCACATTACATAATAAAACAAGAATTGTTAAAAGACGGGAAAAAAAAGCATCAATTATTGTAATTAGCTTAGAAAATATTAAAGTGGTTAGTTTATATGTACCCTTAAAGCAGCTTTCCGAAGAGATGATGAACGCATGTAAGCCTTCAGGAGTTTGAATATTAGTATATCCAAAGGAACTTTAACATCATTATTATTTTTCAGCCACGGGTGACCTGCGATAGAAATTTGTGAGTACAGCTAACTAGAGGAAATGACTAAACCAAGCCAACCGCTGTTTTCCAGAAGACAAGGAACGCACATAGGGCTTGAGCAGCACTCATTCTTTTTCGTGGGTCCTTAATCAATAGGCGCTTGACAAAGTCTTTCGCCTCAGCAGATAGTGAGGGCCAAGGTGGTTCATCGAAACCTGGATCAGCTTTGAGCACAGTACGAAATATCCCAGATTCAGTTCGGGCCCAAAATGGCCTGCTGCCACACAAGAGAATATATGCAATTACACCTATACTCCAAACATCAGCCTCGGTGCTGTAGGCTCGATGTAAAACTTCAGGAGCTACATAATAAGCACTGCCAACAATGTCGTTAAGCTTTTCATCTGTGAAGCAATTGAATCATGTTACACCACTAAACATCATAGAGAAATTAAACTAGCATGGACTATACTAATAATGTATCAAGTAAGTGTTCACAAACCTGGTTTGACAAAATCTGACAAGCCAAAGTCTATGGCCTTCAATTCGGAATTTTCATCCTTTGACGTAAATAGAAAATTCTGAAGCAGCAATCAACTACACTTAGACAACTATACGTAAATGAAATCATACTAAAGTTGCAAATGGACTAGAAAGAAAAGCACAATTGATATTTGATGCAACATTGCTAGATGGTTTAATAAGAAGAATCAAATGGCCACGTGTTATTTTACTTATTCTGGATAATGCATCCCCAACCCTCAGAATGACTTTCAATCAATCTTGAGTTCAACAATGGAAACAAAGAAATACAAAGTGAGAACGTAACGAACCTCAGGTTTAAGATCCCGATGGACCACACCCTGAAGGTGAAAAAATGTGACAACGTTTAATATCTGTGTCAAAACTTTCCTTGCATCATCCTCCGAATATTTTCCACCCCTGCACAAAATAAACAGAATATACGTTTTTAGGATACTGTTTGCCAAGTCCAACAGTTCTTTTTTCCATTAAAAATCCATGGCATTTTCTTCTACTCTACCAAGAGAAATGAAAATGCAACAGGTCCAAATAACCTCCATCAAAAAGAAGCAAGAAAATTTTTGTAAGGAAAAAAAAAAGTACCTTGAGAGTATCCTATCTAACAGCTCCCCTCCTTCACATAACCTGAAAGACATGAACATTTTCCCATATGATTATTGCATGTTATCAATTGACATCAACAGGCACAAAATTCGAAAGAAAATGCCACAATTCGAGCTTACTCCATTACTATGTAGACATTATCCTGGTCTTCATATGCATCGTAAAATTGTATTAGATTACCATGACCCGTCAAAGCTCTCAATATCTTTACTTCCCTCCTCACGTCCTCAATGGCAATGGCAGTGGTCATCTGACAGCAAAATTCCATAAATAAGCCACCACCAACACACCACAATTCACAAATTGGAGCAATTTAATAAATATCCTTTTAACCCCAGCATCTTCTTCAAAATCCATCGCATACGAATTTTTCAGCGTAGTACATAAAAAAAGGATCATTCTCCGAAAATCTAAATTATACTAACACCAACAAGCATGAACAAATCAAATGTAGATTTCAATTTCATCACAATTATCTTGAAAAGCTCATAATTTTCAATAAAATTAGTGATTAATCAAAACAATCCGATACCGAAAATCTCGTTTTCGAAAAAAAAAATGTCCATTCTAGCTTCGGATCTAGCTCAGAAACATGAAAAGATCAACCAGAAATTTTACAATTTCATAAAAAAATGGCTCGTCCTTAATTCAATTTCAAAGCGAAGAATTTGAGCTGAGAATTTCACACCTTCGCTTTCGGAATCACTTTAACCGCCACCTGTTCCCCCTTGAGCTCGCCCTTCTTGAGCCTCGCAGCGCAAGTGTAGCCAAAATGTCCCCTCCCGACCTCCTCTCCCATCTCATACTTGTTCCCGAAATGCTTAGAGAACCCGAAGCTCTTATCCAGCGTCGCCCCCGGCTCGCCTTCGCTCCCCTCCGGTATCGCCGCCTCGTTCGGCTTCACCGAGCCGTGTCGCCTCGCCAGCACCGCCTTCAGGTGCTTCGCAGGAGACGGCGGCGGGAACGGCCGCCTGAAAAACCGCTTCGGAGTCGAGATCGAGCTCGCATTCGCCGGAGATCTCGCCGGAGACTTCTTCCCGAACAGGTAGTGAGCCGGACTGGGACTGTAGAACGAGAAGAACGGGGATTTCTTCCCGTTCTGCGACTCTGCCGATCGGACGTCGCCATTGGCGGAGGCGGCATTATCCGAGACTGGGATATGACTAGCCGGGACAGGGTCGTTCCCGTTCGCCGGCTGGGGATCAGAAAGGACAGAGTTTTGGGAAGGTTTTGAAACGCAGAGACCCATTAGAGTGAAAAAAACCTCCCCAAACAGAGAGAGTTTGGGGGTTTTAATCGCCTAATCCCAGGTCAGAACATTATTCCGAATTCGGATAATGGATTTTGAAAATTCTAGACTTTTTTCTTTGCTCAATTTAGTTCAAAGGGATTTGAATTTTTATTTGGAAATGAATTTATGGGAAATAATAATAGTAGAGAAAAGTAGAAGAAACTTTTTTTTTTTTTTTTTTTGGGTCCCCGGCAAACGAAAGCGTTTGAGAATGATGGTGGTGGGGGATGAACAGGATCCAAACAGAAAATGATAAAAAGGAAACGACGACGCGTTCACTTTTTTATCTTTTTTATTAAATATTTTATTTATTGTACGATTTGATGTAATAACTTTCGGATTACGTTAAATTACATATTGGTAATAGTGATTATAATTTTAAAAGGAAAAAAGAAAGAAGAGGAAATTTGTATTGGATTGGAGGCAGGCACGAGAAGCTAGTGGGCCCAGGAGTGTCCCAGTACACGTGGCGTTCATGTGGATGAGTTGGTGTGCTTTTTGTTTTTTGTTTTTTTTGCTAATCAAATGAGTTGGTGTACTTACTGTACGTTTACTTATTTGAATGAGAATGTAAAATTAAAGTCAATCTCATATTTATTTATTATTTTTTATTTTAAAATATAAGTAAGATTAATGGATCTCATTTAAATTTAAGATTAAAAAATGAGATTGATACTCTCATATTTTTTTTAAGATTCAGACTCTCATTCTTAATATTAATATTAATTTACTATCATATCATTATTTTACTTATAAATACACAATTAAAAATAAAATTCAGAAAATAATAAATGTAACATATATTTATTATTTTATTTACCTAATATTATAATATTAGCATAATTATTGTTAACTTTAATATAATAAATATGTACTTTATTTTTTAATAAATTAATAATATATTTTATTTTTTAACACTATTTTTTATTTTTATTTATTTTATTTAAATTTTTAAATTTTTTTTTATATTTTAAATAGTTGTACAATTTATATTTATTATTTTAGTACTTAATTATTACACTAAATATTTTAATTATATTTAATTTCAATATAATAAGTACACAATATATTTTTTAAATTAAAAATATCAAATTGATTTAAATGATATATTAATACTTTTGCACTTTTTTATTCTGATTTATAGTGTAAGTAAACGTATGAATGAGATTTAAAATGACTTCAATTTCGAATCTTATCACTAAGTAAACAGCTTGTTCTGACTCCAATTCCTCACTCTAAATCCTACCCATTTCGAATCATACCCACTTCAATTCATGCTCATTACGCATAGAAAAACATGCCATTAATCTAATTGATTTAGTTTTGGCTCGAGTTTTGTGCCTTAATTAAAGCCATCTGGGCGGGTACACATAATAGAATGGTAATACTCACGATAATTTTTTTTTTTTTTTTTACACCTGTTAGTCTGTTGTTTTTACAAACAGCATGGGTAGTGCTCGGTACAATTTCCTAATAGAAAGTCAATCTTCTATGAAACTCGTGTGAAACTTAAAAATGAAATTCACTTTATATTAATGATGACTTAATATTAATAGTGACTTAACACTGGTGATACTTGTGAGTATTTTTCTATTTTTACACTCTGATTTTTTTATATCTTTTTAAATAAAAAGGCTTTCATTATCAACCAAATAATCACTTTGTGCAAGAGAGCATAAAAATAGGGGTAAACTTGTATATTTGTAACAATGTGTCACCATAATTTCAGTGATTAGTTTCATAAATGCTTGCTGAATCATGTGCCTTAGATCAACGCAACCAGGAGTTTTGAAAATAGCTTATTTCAGTCTATGAACAATATAAACTAGTTAAAACCATTGTCGTTTATAACACTAACAAAATAATGACTTGTTACTACTAGATATAATTTCATTAAAAAAATTAGAAGACAAGTTTACATAAAATTAATAATTCATGATGGGGTGAGAATTATGACAAAATCTGATTCCAAATCACGACGGGATGAGAATAAGAAAAGCACTCGCCTTTCCGTCCCAATATTCATATCTTATATGCTTTATATTGATAAATTATATATAATATTAATTTTTTAAATATAATTAGCCTTTTGTTACTTTATTATTAAGATTTGGTTTGCATATACTTTTAGAATTTAGTTTATTTTGTAAAATCGTTGATTTTGATTTAAATTTATAATGAGTTTCTACCTTATTTTTGTTGCAAATTGCTATAATTTTTAAATGCGTATTTATACGACTCTAATAAGGCTCTGTTCATCTTTAAGCGGCGGGAATAGACGAGGGAACCGCAAAATCATTACCAGGCCCTACTCCACCCCGTTGACTCAATCGTATGTTTGTGTGATTGTGTCTAGGTTTTGAGTTAAGAATTAAATCACCCCCTAAAATGATAGGGACGAAGCTAGCCAATGCACAGGAGGCTGCAGCCCCCGGGCCCAGCTAGCTTCTTTAATACTTCTTTAAAATTTACTATTTTGTCGTATTTTTTTCTTGTTTAACCCCTTAAAATTTTTCATTTCTAAGTTTTATACTGAATTTTTATAAATTTTTATTTATACCCTTAAGTTTGGTAAAAAAGTTTATATTATTTTGCCACTTTAAAAAATTTCTAATTCTATATTTTATGTAGAACATTTTAGAAAATTACACAATAAATTTTTACTTTCTTAATTTTTAATTCTAATATTACACAATAAATTTAATTTAAGATTTTAGTTTAATTCAAGCTCCCCTGAAAAATTTTCTTGACTTCGTCACTATAAGCACAGTTCCTATTATTTCTAAATAAGATCTAAGTTTTAGTATGATGTTTATTACGAAAATAAATTAAAAAAAAAGTCTCTTGTTTATTAAGGCTCTTTTTATTTGGACATAGGTTTTTACATTGCATTAATGTCTTATTCGTTTTGCCGAATTTAATTAAAAATTTGAGTTAAAAAATAAATTCATGTAAAAAAAAAATATTATAGTAAAAAAAATTTATTTATTTATTATTATTTTTTTTCAGGGAACGTTTTTGTGGGCAAAGGGGTCTGAAACGCGTGGAATGTAAAATCATGACCATCTTATTCACACGTCCCTTCCCAAACATTGGACAAATATTATTTTTCTCCTCCTGTTTTTCTAATAAAAAGATTCTATTGTATCAAACTACGAAGCATATGCTTGTGGACAGAGTATGCTTATGTATAACAAAGTTAGGTTTTGTTCACTTTGCAGATTTAAGTTTTTAATTTGAGTTAAGATGTGATATTTTTTTAAAATTTTTTACTGTAGCAGAAAAAGTTAGATGTGACATTTTTTGAGAACTTTTTACTGTATAAATTTAAAACTGAAAACTCAAATCGGTAAAATAAACGATACTTTAATAAGTAATAAATACAAATTATTAGTTAACTAAAATCATTGTCGTACATGCTCAGACTTGTGTGGGATTTGGAAAACAACTGCTGTTTTTTTGTCCCTTTTTTTTTTTCTCGAGTGCTCATGTCATCATCAGTTATCTCTTTGTCCATTATCGTGGGAATTGATCCTTTACCATTTACCGCATAATATTTTCAGGCAGTACTAATTTAAATAAATAATTTAGGAAAAGTTTTTTTGTTTTTTTAAATAAAAAATAGAAAACACGGAGTAAAATTACGTTCGGTGATTCCATTTCTATTCTATTTCAAGAAGCATTTTTTTTTTTTCCTCCTTGTTCTATAATAATATTATGACATGATAGTACATGCATAAGTATTGCAAAATATTGTGAAATTATGAACATGTCAAATATGATCAGAAGTATATCTTAGCTCGACAAATGGCGCCACATCCAAGCCTAACCATGTTAATGGTTAGGGAAAAACTAAATGAATCCTTCGTATTTAAAATTGATATAAACTTAATATGGATGCAGCTATTTATACTTACGATAAGTTATGGAAATAAAATTTTTTATAAGGATTCTATTAGTTTTATTATGGCAACATTGGCCAAAAAGTTCGATGGTGCTTTTTTCTGCTCATAAAAATGAAGCCAAAGCTCTTGTTTTAAGTCTAGTTTTGGCAAGAGATGTGGGATTAAATCTCAACTTGGTAGAGTTAAAGGCATAGATAGATATCTTGTTTATGTCTTAACTTTTAAGGGTTGAGATTTGTCATCCACTTCTTATGATCTTATGATAAATGACGAGCTCATTTAGTTGGAGGACTCTCCTCCACTGATAGAAGTTGTCATCTCACTGTTTTTTTTTTTTTGTTGCATTGTAGTAGGTCTTTGTGCTTTTAGTCTCTTGATATCTATCGATCAGAGTTATCCTCTGATTATATAATGTAATTAAAAGAGTTATTTATGTACTCGAATGATTATCTATTTTTTTGATTTTCTCTAGTTAGAATGCGGTACACGTATTATCCCCTTAAGCATTTCAATCAAACTTAGAACAAAACATAATAACTTACTAATCAAATGATTAAAAGATAATAACTTACTAGAACAAAAATATTGTTACTTCAGGTGTATACAACTTAGGAACTTGCTCTCAACAAAAAGCAAAGGAGCTTAATTAGTGGGGGACCAATAGGAGTGGCCCAAGTCACATGAAATTGTGGGCAACTAATCAATGATTCGCACAGAGGTTCGCGAGAATTACTTCCTCCCTTTCTTTAATGCGTAGAACCGAATCATTTGGCCATGTACATTAAATTTTTAGTCTCTACTTCTTTATTTTTTGAACTTATTTTTAATCTTTACTTCTGTTTACAAACGGAATAGAGAATATTTCTAATTGAATATTTGAATTCTTTCGCGTACCTTTAGACTTGACACCAGAAAAGGACCAATTTTCAATGGTCATTCAAGAAATGTTGATCAAGCAAAATTAGTAACGCCAAAATATATAGATAAATAAATAACAAAGAAATGGGCAAGTTATGACGCACCTTATCCTATTATAGGGAAATTTCTTGGCTTCGACACACACGTATTTGACGTTCCCTGTTTTTTTATTTTTTTTATTAAGAAAAAACGTATTTGATGATATAACATTTTTATTGTTTTTCTTTTTAAAAAAAAAAAATTTGCTATTAGTAAAATTATTCACATGTATAGGTGAGCCGGTGGAAGATTTGAGCCTTTTTGGCTCTTTTTATGCTTTTCTGTTTCGATTTTCCGCGTATGAGAGTTTGGGATTAGGAAGTCCATTTTAGATTATCATTGTTTTGACTTTTATTTTCAGTTTGTTCCCATTTCAGACTAATCTTGGTATACTTCATTTCTGATCATGCTATAAGATTATTTTCTAAATTTCTCAATTTCTGATAACACGTAACGTTACGCGTCTTTAAAAGAAAAAAAAAAAAAATTCTTACCGGTATACCAATTTATTGGTGATGTGTAAGCACGCACATGCCATCTCATTCCAAAACATAACATATATAATAGTCTAACAAATTCAAAACAATGGAATTTTTAAAATCTTCTTGTTGGCCAGAAGGGAAGTGGCAAACATTAGTATTAATTCTTCCCCACTTTCTATTCCTATTACATTTCACAACATAAATAACAATTTTTAGAAAATACTCGTGGAAAAACCCATCCACAAATCGGTCCCCCCATACACCCCTATTTTGCTCCAAAACAAACAACAAATGAACAATGTTTATTATCTTGCTCCGCACTCAAATGCCAGGGTCATAATTCAGCACCCCACAAAAAGGATTTTCCACAACAGTTTTGTTTTGTTTTTTTTTGTTTTTTGTTTTTCCCTCTCTCTCTCTCTCTCTGAACAATACAAACTATAACTTTACAAATTGTTTGTTTCTTGTTTCCCTAGTAAGATGAAAAGTTTTGCTAAATGGTTTGATTGGTAGTTAACTTGCAGGAAAATTCATGCACTCTTTACCCAAGGTACATGTACTTAAGATAATCTTTAATTTATTGAGGAGGTTCATCTAATATTGGCCCAAAAAAAGAGTATTTTGTTAACATCCCGATCAACTGGCATATTATTATTTTATTAGATCAAGTGAGACACAATTAGATCTTACATATATTAGTTAAAAAAAAAATTGTTCTGGTAGGTCTCCTTACTGATTAAATCAGTTTCTGACTGTTGTATATGGTTAAAATCACACTAAATTGAAAAAATATATAGAACAAACAGTTTTTGATATAAATCTGAGATTGAAAATAAAAACTTTTTGATAATTTATTTTTTCAGGATCTATATGAAAATCTCCAAAAAATAAAAATAAAAAGATTGATCTTGCATAGGACCCACCTAGTCAAACAGTAATAGAGGGGATCGGTTTGAACATGGAATAATGTTAAGTATTGTATATGATTGCAGCAATATATGCCTCATTTGAGCCATCGTTTTGACTTTTTACATTGGGTTGATTCAAATGCTACTTCTTGCGGTGGCACCAAATCAAAGTGAGGATTATGTTTGAAGTTGGTCCATTCTATGTCTTCCTTGCAAAAAGTGAAAAGATAAAACGGAGAACATATCTAATCGTTAAAAAATTAATTTAAAAATTATAAATTAATAATCTCTATCAATAGAATAAAATAGTATTCTACACCATAAAAATTCGTAATAATAATATAATGCACCAAATGTTTGAGAGCACAAATAACAAAATCTAATTGGTTGAAGTCTTGAAGACACAATGGACCTGTTGGACAAATCAATATTGTTCAATCAACTTAATGGAATTTTGTTTTTTTTTTTTAGTAAAAGTTAATTAATATATAAATATTATTTATTTTTTCTCTTTAGGTCAATTTTCAGCCTTGTCTGCCAGCATGAACATGATGTCCTAACTTCTTGATAATAAACATTTATTTTCATTCTGTGTCACTATACTGCTATAGAACATTGATTCTTGACCAAGAAAAAAAAGTCATTATTCATGCAATTAATATGTTGGCCTAATCCTCATTTCAAAAAGAAATATGTTGGTATAATTCTATTTTCTTTTTCATAAGTCAAAGAGGAATCATTGAGCGAAAAGTCAAAGAAGATCTCTCAAAGAAAAGTTAAGGAAATACATACAACCCAAGCGCCAAAAAAAGAACAAAAATAGAAAAGAATAATAAAAAAAGGGATACATATAGAACTTGAACAACCCTGATAGCAATAACCATTGACAAACACTATAAATTAATAATTAAAAAAAGTACATAATTTTCACGTTCAAATAACTACCTGCCAACCAAAAGAAAAAGAAAGGACAAAATATATATTTTTATAGTGAAAAAAGTTATTTTACTCAATCAGTTAAAATTATTATTTTTAATTATTAAATTAATTTTTTAACAGTTATATTTATATATATTTATATTAAAAATTTACAATGCATAACACATAATTATTTTTATTACAAATTAAACCGTTAAATAACTTAATTTAATAATTAAAGCACGATTCTTATTGACGAAGAAAAATAACTTTCATCTTAAATTAAAAAAAAAAAGACCAACTGCCAAATTGATAAGAGTAAGCCCCACATCACCCATGACGCACACGCATGCTCATCTGATTTTGAGCACGGTTGGTGGCTATAAATCATCAAAAGCTAGAAAGATGTTACATAATAGTTTCAAGGAAACGGGAATATAGAGAAAAGTGAAAAATGATTATTATTAGGCATGAATAATTAATTATGCTTTTTTTTTTTTTTCCGTTCCCGTGGAATATACTGATTCAAAGCTAAGCACTTATGGCGAAAACCACATGTTTTAGACAATATTTGTAGAGCTAGGGATGTTCATTGAATCCACAATCAATTTATCCCGTAGAATCCATTGTCTTCTGATTGGATTGGATTGGGTTGGGGTCTCACGGATGGGTAATTGATTGAGATTTTTCCAATCCACAGTAACGGAGTGGATTGTTGGTCGACCCCCAATCTACATAGTCTGATCCATGAACACCCTTATATAGAGCTTGCAAATATTAGATATGGGTGAAATCTTTTCAATATCCTCTATTATAGCGAAATATCTCGCTAGTACTTTGTGTTGGGAAATTACATTCCCTATTATAGGTGGGCAACATATTTAATACAACTATATTGTTAGGGCTACTCAATTATAATGAGCTTTTATTAAGTGATCTAATTATGAGAAGCCCATAAACTTCTACTAGGTATGGGTTTAATGAGTGAATACCCAATACTAATCTAACTAGGTTTAATGGGACTCTAGAGGAAAAGTATACAAGGACATTATGAGTTATGGTCCCCCAGACGTTAAAACATTCTATAGCTGCCTCATCTATCCCATCTAGAGAGAAATAACTTAGGGTCCGTTTAGTTCGCTGATTTAAATTTTTAATTCGAGTTGAGATGTGATTTTATGTGAGAGCTTTTTACTGTAACAAAAAAGTTAAATGTGATTGTTTGTGAGAGCCTTTTACTATAGCAAAACTCGAATTCTAAACTTGAATCAGCGAAATGAACGGGGCCTTAGAGGACATTTGGTTTATGTATTCAGAATCATGATTCAGAATCATTCTCGTTTTACGTGTATTTTTTATGAGAGAAAATACTGTAGAGAACCATGAATCATGATTCAAAATTAGAGACGAATATAGAAAACAAACGTCCCCTTATTGAAAAACTAAGGAGATTTTGACTGAGAAAAATAAATAATATGTTCATCAATCATCGTTGTTATTCCGCTAAAGAGTTGATTGTTGCCGCCACGGATGCAGGTATTTATTCCTCATTATAGAATCTTGATAATCTAGCATGATTTGATCCTGTGAATGTGTTCTTGATGTTCTAGGGTTCTATAGAGAACTCAGCCCAACCCAGCCTAAAACCTAAAAAATTTAGGACCGGCCCAGCACAGTATGAAATTTTATAAGTTATTTTTATAAACTTTTTTAAAATAGGAAGTTTGAGTCGGACTGGGCCGACCCGAATTATCTTTGGCCTCAAAACCTCAACCTGACGACCCAAAGGTTAGGGCTGGGCTTGGCTAAAATGGGCCGGGCCAATTGTGGTGGGCCTTGGGCCAGCTCGTTTGGTCTAGTCTAAATTTACAGCTCTAAAAAGAGTTATTTTAGTAGGACTTTTTTAGTAGTAGAGTCAATTTATAATAGTTAAATCTAATTAAAATACATCAAATTAAAAATGTATGCAAAATAAACAATTTTTATATAAATTTAACGATTGAAAATAAATTTTTTTTTTTGTAGCTCCTTTTTTCAAGACCTATGAAAGAAACTTGTTCATTTTGATAAAAATGAACAGGAGCATTGATAGAGATTTCTCATACTCATCCAAACAGTTGGTGAGATATGGCTATGTTATGATCCTACTTGACAATCACCTTACACCAACTTCCGCAGTTTTTATGACGTAAGAAACAAAGTTACAAAACTGAACTTCAAAGATCTCTGCTCTTTTCAAAAATTGAAAACAACAGTGACGAGATCCAATGTGGGTTTCAATAAACACAACAATGCGTCCTGGCGAATTTCTACCTTAGAATAAAACTGCAGTTCACTTTTGGTGAGAATCTCATGATATCACCGCTAACAAAAGCAGAGACGGGCAAGTTCTTCAACCTTAATAAATAAATGGCAAGATCATATCTTATGCTTGGACATTTTGCCAATCCAAGGGTCATTCATGCGTCGTTCAATTCGCGAATTCGAGTCGAAAGGTAATTTTATGTGAGAATTTTTTACTGTAATAGAAAAAGTTAGATGTGACTTCTTATGAGAACTTTTAACTATAGCAGAACTGAAATTGAAAACTCGAATCGGTAAAATGAACGAAAATGCGTCGTTCAATTCGCGAATTCGAGTCGAAAGGTAATTTTATGTGAGAGTTTTTTACTGTAATAGAAAAAGTTAGATGTGACTTCTTATGAGAGCTTTTAACTATAGCAGAACTGAAATTGAAAACTCGAATCGGTAAAATGAACGAAGCCTTAGTGTTCATCTTCATTTGAGATGAAAGCTGTACTTTTTGATTTGAGATGAGAGATGTACTTTTTGATATTTAAGGGTTGTTCTTTTGCAATGAAATTCCGAAAAAGTTTGAACTCGAGTTACAACTTTATTTAAGTTCATGTTTTTTTTGTAAAATTTAAGTTTACAACTCAAAATTATAACTCAAATTCAACTCAAAATTATCACTCAAGTCACCATAATTCAAAAATACAAAAGAAGAATCCCTTAGAGTTTAGACCCTTCCCTTCACATCTACCATCATTCATGGAGACATCAATTAACCATTTATAGCAATCGTACAGATCAGTCCAACAAACTCATAAATAACATGAAGAATTATTATACTACATCTAAGATTTTTTTTTGCTAGTGAACCATACTACATATAAGATATTCCTCCTCAAGTTGATATATAATGTTGAACAGCAATTTGGGAAAATCTTTGTATGAATAATGTTAAAAAAAAATTACAGGTCTAATGCACGAATCAATTCCCAAAACGGGTTTAAAAAATTGCCCATAATAGCGCCTTAATGGTGCTAACTGCCAAGCATTTCATTTCCTCCAAATGAGTAGTGGAAGGATGAACTAACCACTAACCAGAGGTTCGGTCCCCACCAAAACCCGACTGTAGATATCCTGTTTCTTCAAGATGAGAGACATCACCCCAGACTTCTAAGGTCCATTTGTCTCCATCAGCCAAGCGAAATACGTTTACAGATGTGTTAAGTATCTTCCCAGGGGACTTCTCATTTGGGCAAGCCCACTTGTAGAGCGTCCTGATGAAACCGCCATGCGTGACCAGAATCATCCGTTGTCCTGAAAATTGAGATAAGGATATAAAAAGTTCATATCCCATTTGGTTCATAGCCAGGTTTCAACAGAAATTTAGATTTTGTGAAAAAATATTGCAGTAAAAAAATTTAAATAGCAGTTCAAATTTATGCAACAAATGGGGCATCAGTTTGCAAATTGTCAATTTGTACTAGCACATAATTTTTGAACAAATAGAGATTAGAGAAATGATGTAGTGGTCTAATAGTGTCTACTCAACTTTCAAGCGGCCAAATACTAGTTGAAGGTCTTAAAGCTATTTTATTATATATAGGTAACATTTGAGAAGATCCGAGTATATTCCAATGTACTGAATTATCTGTAGGAAGTTATAATCAAATAAATGGAAAATAGTTTTTGGAACATTTTATTTTATTTATTATTTATTTTTTTATAAACTAACCGGACCTAGGTTGAACTAAGAAAGTGTTCCAAAATACATTTGTGGGGTAGTTATAAAAGACACATCAGTAGTAACATTTGAGAAGATCCGAGTATACTGCAGTGTATTGAAGTATTTGTAGGAAGTTATGAGCAAATAAATGGAATGAAAAATAGTTTTTGGACCATCAGTTTATAAGCTAATCGGGCTGATGTTGAACTAAGAATATGTTGCAAACTACATGGTAGTGTAGTTATAGAAAAGGGACATCGGTAGTGAGATCATACCCTTATGCTTTCTACCAATTCCCCGCAATGAAGAAGTGCAGCGTTGATAAAGTTGATCACGGCTTTCTCCACCACCCTGCAGATCATTGTACATTGGTATACATGAATAGTGCCGATAGAAGTTTTGAGATATATAACTATAATAGTAGTGTAGAAGCTTTTTTTCCCCCCCTTAATTAGGTCTAGAACATGCTATGCATAATCAGTACCTAGGTAAAATTTAAAAACATACAAGTCATAATAAGGGCTAGTTTAGTAGTGCTGCAGATTTTAGAAAAATTACTGTTAGTTGTGCTAAAAAAAAAGGCAGCTGTTACAAATAGCAGCTACAAAAAGCAACTGAGTATTTGATAAACTATAATTATACAAGTCTTGTTGGTTTCAAAAGCAGTGTAATAGCGTTTGGTAAATTGTAAGGTTGAATTGCTGTGGGTAGTTAAGATGACCAAAATAGAAATGATATGAAATTTAAATATGTATAATTTTATTTGTTATTAAGAAATACTTGTTTAACTTTTAAAAAAAAGGAGAGAGAGAGAGCTCAAAGAGAGAGAACAGAGATAGAAGAAAGAGAGAGACAGAGAGAGGTGATGAGTCTAATAAGAACCTTTAAACAGGGTAATTTGGGTTTTAAAAAAATTCATTAAAATGATCCTACAGCTTCCCGCATAAGCCATAAGCAGAAGCAGCCTTCCACCAACTTCTTGCACAATCACTTTTGAGGTTTTTTACCAATCGTAATTTAATCCAAAACTTAATGGAGAAGTGCTTCTGGTTGTTGAAAAAACATTACCAAACCAGGCCTAAATCTTCTCGGACTTGATAAACCGGCCGGGGCATTAAAGGATTTGCTAGGATATTAAAATTTCTTGACCAGACAAATTTAGGATACCAACTGTTTGGGTCTCGATGCTAACTTGACAAATAGAAACAACTTTTATCCCAACTATCTAGCCATGCTAACTAGTACTAAGAAATTTCAAATACTATTAGATGTCAACGCTTCTATATACGGATTCTCTTCGACATGGTGAAGGCTAGGCCACAATGTAGGCGCATACAGCATGCCAATTTGAACAAGTTGAGACAGTGTTCGTTTTAGCTATTGTTCCGTTAACGTTCCTGTGAACACACAGGGTAGAAAACAGTGAACAGAAAACACTGCTTTATTTCTTATTCTCTTATGATTTGGAATGAAGTACAACCGGCCATAAAAAGGCTCTGAAAACATAGTAGAAAATGAAAGAATAAAGAAGAATAATCCTTTTATAATACAATGGGCATAAACCTAGCATATTACTTTGACCTAAGAAATTACCATAAATAGGTCCTAATCAGTCTAGATTTGTCCACACTCCCCCTCAAGTTGGGCTGTATAAGTTGTACATGCCCAACTTGTCTACTAATTTTTCAAATAAGGGTCTAGACAATCCTTTGGTCAAAATATTGGCAGCTTGCTCAGTTGTAGGGACATATGTCATAAGGACTGTTCCTTCTTTGATCTTCTCCTTGATAAAATGTCGATCCACTTCTACATGTTTAGTCCTGTCATGATGTACATGATTATGCGAGATATTTATGGCTGCCTTGTTATCACAACAAGCACGCAATCGAAGTGTAACTCCAACCTTAAGTTCATCTAGCAACATTCTCAGCCATAAAACCTCACAAATTCCATAAGCCACAGATCTCAGTTCTGCTTCGGCACTGCTCCTTGCGACAACAGATTGCTTCTTGCTTCTCCACATTACAAGATTGCCCCAAACAAGAGTACAATACCCTGAAGTAGATCTCCTATCATCAGCAGCTCCTGCCCAATCAGCATCCGTGTATACTTCTACACCTCTTTCATCTCCCTTTTTGAAGAACAAGCCTCGTCCAGGTGTTCCTTTCAGATATCTTAGGATGCGAAACACTGCTTCCAAATGTTCTTTGGTGGATGCATGCATGTATTGGCTAACTCGACTAACAACGAAAGCTATGTCAGGTCCAGTATGTGACAAATAGATTAGCCTCCCAACTAGACGTTGAAATCTACCTTTGTCTATAGGATCACTGTCTCTCATTCCTTTCTTGCAACTTGGCTCCACCGGAGTCTCTGCAGGTTTGCAACCCATCATTCCTGTTTCTAGGAGATCCAACACATATTTCCTTTGTGAGACTGAGATCCCACATTTATTTCTTTCAATTTCCATTCCAAGAAAGTACCTGAGACTTCCTAAATCTTTGATCTCAAATTCTTTCGCCAGTTTTCTCTTTAGTCTCTCCCCTTCTTCGGTATTATCTCCAGTCAATATAATATCATCAACATATATGATGAGAATGGTGGTCTTATCATTCTTGTGCTGATAGAATAACGTGTGGCCTCCTCCGGCCTGCTTGTATCCCTGTTCGTTAACCACCTTAGTGAACCGATCAAACCAGGCTTGCGGTGATCGCTTTAGTCCATACAGAGACTTTTTTAGCTTGCAGACTTGATCACCCTTGTCCTCAAATCCCGGTGGCATCTCCATATAGACTTCCTCTTCCAAGTCCCCATTAAGGAAAGCATTTTTTACGTCAAGTTGTTGTAACGGCCAATCTAAATTAGTAGCAATGTATAACAGAACTCGAATTGTATTGATCTTGGCAATTGGAGAAAAAGTTTCTTGATAATCTATCCCATATGTCTGAGTATAGCCCTTAGCCACCAAACAAGCTTTGTATCTTTCTATAGACCATCTGCCCTGTATTTGACTGTGAAAACCCACTTACATCCAACCGGGGCCTTTTCTCTTGGTCTTCTCACCACATCCCAAGTATAGTTCCTTTCGAGAGCTCTCATTTCTTCTAAAACAGCTTGCCTACATGCAAACTTCTTCATAGCTTCTTGGATATCTCTTGGTGTAATACCCGAGATTTAATTAAGCCATAAGCCAATAATAAATAAATTTAGTAAATTAAAATAATGCACCACATTTACCATTTATCTCAAAGTTATTTGTTGGCATTATATTTTATTATTATAGCTATCATATGATTTTATTAAACTTATAGCTTTACTAATCGAGTTTTCAGTTTTAATGTGCAGTGTAACTAGCTCGATGTTGGAACTCAATGTGTTAAACTTATGAAGGAAAAATGATAGTTATTATGATTATTTGATATGATATTTTACCTCTATTATGATTGATTTAATGATGAATTATTATTTTATATTTTATTATATGATTTTATATAAATGTGTTGAGGACTTAATTGTTAGTTTGAGTTTTTGTGAGAGAAGGCTATGTTAGGAATTTGAGTGAACTTTAGGCACCTAATTGAAGAAGAAAAATAGAGACTTTAGAGCTGATTTTATGAGGTTAGGACAGCTGTTAGAGACTTAGAAAAACCTAGACACTTGTCCTACTATAAGGTCACTTTACTTTTACTTGGTTTCTAACAAGTTTAGACTTCATTTTTGGGTCTATTTTAGCAAAAAAATCCTAGAACTCTGACCATAGCACTTTCTTCTCTCTTCTCACTCATTTTCTCACCCAAAACTCAGAATTAAACCTAGATTTTCAAGAGAGAATGAGCTAAAAACTCAAACAGCCCATTTCAACTCGTTTTTCAACCTAGAACCAAAAATAACTATCAAGGTTTTGAGCTTCTATTCACTTGGGAATGAGTTTTTCTTTGAGGTAACTTCTTTCTTATGTTAGAAACTAAGATTCCAGAGATTAAGATGTTGAAATCCTACTTGAGATTCAGATTTTTGATGTGGCTTATCATGCATGTTGGTTAGACCCTTAAAAATGAGTTTCTTAAGGTTTTAGTTCAAATATTGCTTTCTGGGTGAAATTATGATTTTAGCTTGATATTATTGATGATTATTTGAAGATAAACTCTTATTAGGATGATGATTCATGTATTTGAGAGTGGGTCTTTGAAGATTAAGATCTACATGCTAAGTATTTGATGAAATGTTTAAATATAAGTCATCTGTACAGCTTACGTAGATTCAGTTTTCGTGCTATATATATTTATTATTTTGATTGATCTTATATTTTTTTGTTAAATTATACATCTCAAGCTTTACGCGAGTTTTTCAATCGCTCTAAACGGATTTTTCTACATTTAGTTATGAATTTGATAAGTTCAGCTAAAAAGCTGTTATTTTCCTAACGAGATTATACTTCAATCCGGATTTCGGACTGTTTTTGGTTAGTTTGAAAAATCTAAAACCTATCATGTAGTAGCTCTAAAAAGAGGGTTTTGAGTCTACTTTTATTTGCCACCGGTCTCATAATATTTTGAGTTTTGATGAATTTGTTATGAATATTTTCGTAACAACGCGCAATTATGTGTTTTGTTAAATTATGATATGAATGTGATTTTTCGAAACTATGGGTTTTAAAGGTTAATTAGCACGTTGAAGGCTCCCCACAACTAGCTAGTTTGTGCTTGCAAAGTGGCGATCGAAATTCAAGTAGAGTTAAAGCATTTTTAAAACTGCATCACAAGACCTATTTAACGAAATAACTTGTTCAGAATTGTGATTATGCAAGTTTATTATCTGATGAAATTCTTATATGATTATGTTTATTAATGATTAATTATTTTGAAAGAGAATGTGATATTTGCTTATTATGTGTTTATGTTTTAAGAGATTTTTATGGTATGGTATATAGATGAGAGGCTGGGGAAGCAAGGATGCGAGGGACCAGTGCCCCAAATTAGATTAACTGCATCTTTGAGACAACTAAAGGAAAATACTAGTGGGAAGTCTCTTGTTAATCACAAAGAAAGAGATTCTGAAAACCCCGCTTAGTGTTTAAGAGAAGAGAATTTGCCAAAATTAAAAATGGTCCTGTATAGAGATGCTTACTTGGAACCTAAGTTTTGTATCATACCTAAACTAAGAATAAGTATGAAAGTTTATGAATAATGTTTAACAAAGAGATTCCACCCACAGAGATTTTAGATACTTTATTTGAAATCTACTTACTGAGTTTTTGCTCGTTAGTTTTACCTTGTGATGCATATGATATTGTTACCCAAGAGTAAAAAAAAAATGATTTCCGAGGTTGGCTCAGTACTCCAAGTCCTACATCTGGCATCTTGCTTATATGTACTTCCAAACAATAGATGGGCCCAAAATATTTTTTTTGTTACTATGTCGCTTTTGAATAACTGTTTAATGTCTAAGATTTGTGGTTGTAATCATTTTACGCACTGACTCATTTTGTTCAAAAATCTTTAGGAAAATTTTGTGATGAAATCAACCACAAGTTTTCAAGTCTTAAAAATGACATTGTTTTAAGTATATAAAGTAAGTTTTAAGTAGCACCACCTCGCTAAATTCGGCCTTAGACCGGTTTAGCGTTGGGGGCGTTACAGTTTTGGTATCAGAGCCCAGTATTTAATGTTTCTGAAGACAACGAAGTACATATAGACAAGTGGTTGGATAAGAAACTCGGCCAATCAGTAATGTTTATGATTTCCACTGTTTAGAATAATATCTTTATGTTTTGTACTGCATTTACATGGAAGTATATTTATTATTATTGGCTTAAACCTAAAAGTTAGAAATTGGTGTTGTAGCAGAATGCCATCTAAAAGATATGCTAGAGATCTTTCGAACGTCGACATAGCTCAAATGTTTGCTAGATTAACTACATTAATTCAGCAACAGGCTGATCAATAGAGACAACAAAATGAGTTTATGAGACAACAAATGCAAATGCTCAACAGTTTTAGCAACAAATAGAGTAGTTTCATAACATGATGGCACAACAAGGAGCCCAGGATGCAAATCAGCCTCCACCTCCCCCTCAACAGCAAAGACAAGATAATTTAGAACCTGTTTACGAGCGTTTTAGGAAGCAGCATCCTAATGATTTCCATGGTGGACCCAATCCACTAATTGCTGAAGAGTGGATCAATTCTTTAGAAAGTATCTTTGACTACATGGTTATGGAAGATGCTCAACGAGTTTCCTGTGCTATTCAATTGCTAAAGAATAATGCTAGGCATTGGTGGGTATCTATTAAGTTGACTCCAGCTGCTACCAACCTTACTTGGAATGGTTTCAAAGAACTGTTTTACAACAAGTACTTCACTGAGGAAGTAAAGAAAAGTAAAGTGGCTAAGTTTGTGGGATTAGCACAGGATACTATGACTGTTGATGACCGTCACTAAACTTGAAGGACTTTTAAGATTTGTTCCATGGATAGTAGGTAATGAAGTGGAAAAGATGAACTTCTTCATTAAGGGTTTGAAAGCAGCTATCCACAAGGATGTGAGCATCTCGAGGCCTCAATCGTTCAGCGAAGCAGTTCAACTGTCTATGATATTTGAGAAGGATATTAAGGGACAAGAATTGGAGAATAAAGCTACTTATACTGCTAAGAATGGCCAGTGAAAACTAGGAACAATTATAGCAAAAGGGAAACAGAAGCAAGAGTGGCAACAAAATGCCAACAAGCGGCCTAAGACAGATAATTCAACTGCTAAGAAGTATCCAAAATGTCCTAAATGTGAGAAAATGCATGGAGGAGAATGTCGATATGGTACCTTTAATTGCTACACTTGTGGAAAACCTTGTCACATTGCTGCAAATTGTGGAGCTAAGCTCGATGGTCAGAAGAAGACTCAAGGAAGGGTGTTTGCAATGACGGCAGAAGATGCCGAAGAAGATCCTACTATTGTGGCAGGTACACTTTTCATTTTTGGAATGATAGCTCACGTATTGATAGATTCAAGTTCTACTCATTCATTTGCATCTCCTGCATTTGCTAATAAATTGGGTAAAATACCAGAGATATTGAAAAATGGGTTTAGTGTAGTTTTACCTTGTGGAGAGGTGTTAAGGTCTAATAAGGTGTTGAGATCTTGTTTGGTTATGATAAATGGGAGAGAGATGTCTGTGAATTTAATCGTTTTGGATATGAAAGATTTTGATGTGATTCTTGGTATGGATTGGTTATCTAAGCATAGAGCCACCATAGATTGTCATGAAAAGGCAATTATTTTTAGACCTTAAGAGGGACATCAATTCCTTTTCATTGGAAGGTCAAAGAATGTCTCTTTTTCAATCATTTTTGCAATGAAGGCAAGAAAAATGATTTGTAAAGGCTGTATTGGTTTCTTGGCCTCGGTAGTTGATACTTCAGTTCGGGATGAGCTAAAACGTTAAGATGCGCCAGTTGTTAGGGAGTATTTGGAAGTTTTTCCTGAAGATCTTCCTAGTCTTCCTCCGGATCGAGAGATAGAATTTTTCATTGATGTTGTTCTAGTAACAGCTCCTATTTCCAAAGCACCTTAATGTATGGCACCATCAGAATTGAAAGAGTTGAAGATTCAACTTCAAGAATTGTTGGACAAAGGTTTTATTCGTCCAAGTTTTTCTCCATGGGGTGCACCAGTTCCTTTTGTGAAAAAGAAGGATGGTTCGATGCGGCTTTGTATTGATTATCGAGAATTAAACAAAGTCACAGTAAGGAACAAGTATCATTTGCCTCGGATTGATGATTTGTTTGATCAGTTGCAAGGAGCAACGGTGTTTTCAAAGATTGATTTGAGGTCCGACTATCATCAGTGAGAGGTGAAGGAATCAGATATACCCAATACAGCTTTCAGAACACGGTGTGGACATTATGAGTTTTTGGTTATGCCATTTGGATTAACCCATGCTCCAACGGCTTTTATGGATTTGATGAACCATGTGTTTAAGGATTTTCTTGATAAGTTTGTCATTATTTTTATTGATGACATACTTATTTATTCTCGGACTCATGAGGAGCATTGTGAACACTTGAGAATAGTTTTGCAAATTTTGAAGGAGAAGCAGCTATTTGCAAAATTCAAGAAGTGTGAGTTTTGGCTAGAGAAAGTATCTTTTCTTGGTCTTATATTTCAAAGGATGGAATTTCTGTAGATCCTAGCAAAGTCGAAGCTGTTAGTGTTTGGCCTAGACCAAACAATGTCTTTGAAGTTCATAGTTTCTTGGGCTTGGCAGGTTACTATAGACGATTTATTGAAAGTTTCTCTAAAATTGCTACTCCTCTAACTGCTTTGACGAGGAAGAATGTGAAGTTCACTTGGTCTGATGCATGTGAAGAAAGTTTTCAAGAATTAAAGAAGCGATTGATCTCTGCTCTGGTGTTAGCTCTTCCATCAGGGCCTGATGGTTTTGCTATCTATAGCGATGCTTCAAAGAATGGTTTGGGTTGCGTGCTTATGCAAAATGGGAAGGTGATAGCTTATGCTTCACGTCAGTTGAAAAGCTATGAGAAGAATTACCCTACTCACGATTTGGAGCTAGCTGCTGTTGTTTTTGCTCTCAAGATTTGGCATCACTATCTTTATGGTGAAGACTGTGAGATATATTCTAACCACAAGAGTTTGAAATATTTATTCTTACAGAAGGAATTAAATATGAGACAGCGAAGATGGTTAGAATTGGTTAAGGATTATGATTATGTTATCAATTATCATCCTAACAAGGCTAATGTGGTGACGGATGCTCTTAGTAGGAAGTCAGCTGTTGTTGGCTCAGAACAACAATCTTCGCTTCCAGACTTAAGTAGAATGGAAATTGAAGTGATTTCTCAAGAAACAAAGGCTAAGCTTTTAGCTTTAGTGTTGCAGCCAAGTATTATCGATAAGATTAAGCAAAGTCAAGATTCAGATCCTTATTTGGTTCGTATGAAAAAAAGGTTCAATCTGGAAAAAAGAATGACTTTAAAGTATCTGATGAGAGTGTGATCTTTTGTGGTAAGTCAGTTGTTGGTTTAGAACAACAATCTTTGCTTGCAGTCTTAAGTAGAATGGAAACTGAAATGGTTTCTCAAGAAACAAAGGCTAAGCTTTCAGCTTTAGTGTTGCAGCCAAGTATCATCGATAAGATTAAGCAAAGTCAAGATTCAGATCCTTATTTGGTTCGTATGAAAAAAAGGTTCAAGTTGAAAAAAAGAATGACTTTTAAGTATCTGATGAGGGTGTGATCTTTTGTGGTAATAGACTGTGTGGCCAAAATTAAGGAATTGAAGGAGATTTTAGATGAGGCTCATTCATCTCCTTACTCAGTTCATCTAGGGAGCACTAAAATGTATAAAGATTTGAGACTCCATTTTTGGTGGCCAAAGATGAAGTACGAAGTAGAAAAGTATGTTCAGAAATGTCTCACTTGTCAACAAGTCAAGATAGAACATCAGAGGCCTTCAGAACATCAGAGCCCTTCAGGGAAGTTGAAACCACTTTTTATCCCATAATGAAAATGGGAGCATGTTACCATGAACTTTGTCATGGGATTGCGAAGGGCACATAAGAAGTTTAATGCTATTTGGGTTATTGTAGATCGACTTACAAAATCTGCTCATTTTCTTCCAATACGGAATACTTTCAGTATGGATTAGTATGCACAACTTTATATCGAAGAGATTATCAGGCTTCATGGATCACCTGTATCAATTATTTCTGATCGTGACCCAAAATTCACTTCAACATTTTGGAAAAGTTTGCACTCAGCTATAGGAATGCGCTTGCCTTTCAACACGGCTTATCATCCTCAAACCAACGGGCAATCAGAAAGAACTATCCATACTCTAGAGGACATGCTTAGAGCTTGTGTTCTTGATTTTTCGACTTCATGGGATAAAAAGACACCTTTAGTTGAGTTCTCCTACAATAATATTTATCATTCGACTATTGGTATGGCTCCATACGAGGCGTTGTATGGTAGGAAGTGCAGATCTCCAATTCATTAGAATGAGGTTGGAGAAAGAAAAGTCTTGGGTCCAGAATTGGTTCAGAAAACAGTTGATGCTATTGACAAGATTCGAAAAAAGATGAAAAGAGCTTAAAGTCGACAGAAGAGTTATGCCGATAAGCGTAGAAAAGATCTTGAATTTAAAGTTGGTGACAAGGTCTTTCTTAAAGTTGCTCCAATGAAGGGAGTTATGAGATTCGGACAGAAAGGAAAGCTCAGTCCTAGGTATATAGGGCGTTTTGAGATTTTGAAAAGAGTAGAAAAACTTGCTTATGAGTTAGCTCTTCTACCATCATTGTTTGGTATTCATGGTACATTTCATGTTTCTATGCTCCACAAATATATAGTTGATCCATCTCATGTTTTGAAGTAGGAAGCTTTGGAGTTGAAACCAAATTTGTCATACGAAGAAAAATCAGTTCAGATTCTTGATAGAAGACTTAAGGAATTAAGAAACAAGAGCATTCCTTTAATCAATGTTCTTTGGAGAAATCAATTAGTAGAGAAAGCTACTTGGGAAAAAGAGGATGAGATGAAGATCAAGTATCCACAACATTTTGATAAGATAAATTTTGAGGACGAAATTTGTTGAGGGGAGAATTGTAATACCCGAGATTTAATTAAGACTTAAGCCAATAATAAATAATTTAGTAAATTAAAATCATGCACCACATTTACCATTTATCTCAAAGTTCTTTGTTGGCATTATATTTTATTATTATAGCTATCATATGATTTTATTAAACTAATAGCTTTATTAATCGAGTTTTCAATTTTAATGTACAGTGCAACTAGCTCGATGTGGAAACTCAATGTGCCAAACTTATGAAGAAAAAATGATATTTATTATGATTATTTTATATGATATTTTACCTCTATTATGATTGATTTAATGATGAATTATTATTTCATATTTTATTATATGGTTTTATGTAAATGTATTAAGGACTTAGTTGTTATTTTGAGTTTTCATGAGAGAAGGCTATGTTAGCAATTTGAGTGAACTTTAGGCACCTAATTGAAGAAGAAAAATAGACTTTGGAGTTCATTTTATGAGGTTAGCACATCTATTAGAGGCTTTGAAAAACCCAGATACTTGTCCTACTATAAGGTCACTTTACTTTTGCTTTGTTTCTATCAAGTTTAGACTTCATTTTTGGGTCTATTTCAGCAAAAAAAACCCTAGAACTCCGACCATAGCACTTTCTTCTCTCTTCTCACTCCTTTTCTCACCCAAAACTCGGAATCAAACCTAAATTTTCAAGAGAAAATGAGCTAAAAACTCAAACAACCCATTTCAACTTGTTTTTCAACTTAGAACCAAAAATAACTATCAAGGTCTTAAGCTTCTATTCACTTGGGAACGAGTTTTTCTTTGAGGTAACTTTTTTCTTATGTTAGAAACAAAGATTTCAGAGATTAAAATGTTGAAATCCTATTTGAGATTTAGATTTTTCATGTGGCTTATCATGCATGTTGGTTGTAAACCCTTAAAAATGAGTTTCTCAAAGTTTTGGTTCAACTATTGGTTTCTAGGTGAAATTAATGATTTTAGCTTGATATTATTAATGATTATTTGAAGATAAACTCTTATTAGGATGATGATTTATGTATTTGAGAGTGGGTCTTTGAATATTAAGATCTACATGCTAGGTATTTGATGAAATGTTCAAATATAAGTCCTCTGTACAGCTTATATAGATTATGTTTTCGTGCTATATATATTTATGATTTTGACTGATCTTATATTTTTCTATTAAATTATACATCTCAAGCTTTACGTGAGTTTTTGAATTACTCTGAGCGGATTTTTCTACATTTAGTTATGAATTTTATAAGTTCAGCTAAAAAGTTGTCATTTTCCTAACGAGATTATACTTCAATCCGGATTTCGGGCTGTTTTTGGTTAGTTTGAAAAATCTAAAACCTATCATGTAGTAGCTCTAAAAAGAGGGGTTTGAGTCTACTTTTATTTGCCACTGGTCTCATAATATTTTGAGTTTTGATGAATTTGTTATTAATACTTTCGTAACAATGCGCAGTTATGTGTTTTGTTAAATGATGATATGAATGTGATTTTTAAAAGCTATAGAGCGCGTTTGGAACTCGTTCCAAAATGATTTTGTTTTTTGTATGAAAATGAAAATGAAAACGTTTTCAATCTCAGACATGAATTATTTTTGAAAATGCGTTTGGTAGTTTTATCAAGAAATTATTTTCAGTGTGAAAAAACCCATTAATGTTTCTCTCTCAACTTGAGAGAGGAGAAAACGAAACAAAAAATGAAAAACGACTAAAAGTTATTTTTTATTTCTCTCATACACTAAACCAAAAAATCATTTTCATTAGTATTTTTTGTGTTTATTACGCCAAACGCTGTTTTGAAAACGTTTTCATTTTTTCTTTCTCGATAAACGTGAAAAACAAAAACAGGAGCAATTGCAAACACAACCATGATTTTTAAAGGTTAATTAGCACATTGAAGACTCCCGACAGCCAGTTAGTTTGTTCTTGCAAAGTGGTGATCGAAATTCAAGTAGAGTTAAAGCATTTTCAAAACTGCATCACAAGACCTATTTGACGAAATAACTTGTTTAGAATTGTTATTATGTAAGTTTATTCTCTTATGAAATTTTTATATGATTATGTTTATTCATGATTAATTATTTTGAAAGAGATTATGATATTTGCTTATTATGTTTTTATGTTTTAAGAGATTTTATGGTATGGTATATGGATGAGAGGCTGGGGAAGCAAGGGGGCGAGGAACCGGTGTCCCAAATTAGAGTAACTGTCTCTTTGAGACAACTAGAGAAAAATGCTAGTGGGAAGTTTCTTGTTGATCACAAGAGAAACAGATTCTAAAAACCCCGCTTAGTGTTTAAGAGAAGAGAATTAACAAAAATTAGAGATGGTCCTGTATAGAGAGGCTTACTTGGAACCGAAGTTCTATATCATACCTAAACTAAGAATAAGTATGAAAGTTTATGAACTGTTGAGATTTCTGAATCAATTAGGGAAGATTTGTAGGAATTATCCCTGATATTTTGTGTATAAATTAGGAGGAGAATCCGGTATTCTTACCAGATCTTTATTTTTAAACTTTCCTAGTTTAGTGGGTTTGTTTCCTTATTTAGTTACAACCTAAGAATAGTCAAAGCTTTACTAATTGTATATATATGTGTACCGGCTGATTCAAGGAATAAGTATTGATATTCATTCTTCCTAAAAACCTTCATGGTATCAGAGCCTAAGGCTCGAATCTCTGGAAATTAGTTTCCCTCAGCCTTGCCGCCTCTCTCAGTCACTCTCACGGCAGGCCTCTTCTTTTCCAGTCACCTGGCCTTATTCTCTTATTCTATTCCCTCATTCTCACGATTAGGGATCGATCCATTCCTCTTTTTTTTCTCCGCACTTCACATCGTTGTTTTTTTTTTTTTTTTTTTTCCCCTAAATGACTAAATACAACATGGCAACAGAGAAGTCTACCTCAACCCCGGCAGATAGTTCCACCACCGAAGTTTCATCCACAACCAATTCCCATGGAGGACCAGAAAACACATCAATTCTCATTACCGGACACAAACTCAATGGCCACAATTACCTACAATGGTCACAATCAGTGATGATGTTTATTTGTGGTAAAGGCAAAGATGAATATCTCACTGGTGAGATTAAAATTCTAGAGAAAAGGGATCCTACATACAGAACATGGAAGACAGAAAACCACATGATCATGTCATGGTTGATTAATTATATGAATAACGAAATAGGAGAAAATTTTCTCCTATACGGGACTGCAAAGGAGATATGGGATGCAATGCGGGAAACCTACTCTAGCTCGGAAAACATCTCGGAATTGTTTGAGAGTGAGGCTGCACTTCATGATCTACGTCAAGGAGACCTCACGGTAACACAATACTACAACACTCTCACTCGTCATTGGCTGCATCTCGATATGTTTGAAGTCCATCCGTGGAAGTGTAGTGAAGATACAAAGTTGTACTGGGAGATAGTGGAGCAGAAAAGGACCTTCAAATTTCTTCTCGGCCTCAACAAGAATCTGGACGAGGTCAGAGGAAGAATAATGGGTACAAAGCCTTTTTCAAGTATAAGGGAGGGCTTTTCAGAGGTTTGTCGAGAGGAAAGCAGGAAGAAGCTGATGATGGGCTCTCAAAATTCCGCTCCAACTCTTGAAGGATCCGCCTTGGCTGCTAGAGGACCACAAAATAGTGTTACTGACAACAGGCAAAGAAAAGGAAGACCTTGGTGTGATCACTGCCGCAAAATAGGACACATCAGGGAGACTTGCTGGAAGATTCACAAGAAACCATTGGATTGGAAGCCTTCTCGACCAACCAATGATCAGGAAGGCAGAATCAATATTGCTGCCACTACTGGTGACAAGGAAAAATGCACCACTTCTGCTTCACAAGCTGAAAATAGTCCCTTCACAAAGGAACAACTTGAGGTACTCCAGAAGTTGCTTAGCCAGAATGTCATGACTCAAACAAACAATAAAAACCCGGGTTCTAGTATGCGAGCACATAAAGGTAATCTTTCAAATGCTTTTGCGGTTAATAAATGTCATACAAATCCTTGGCTTGTTGACTCAGGAGCCTCGGATCATATGACGGGAGATGCCTCTATATTTCACGAGTATAGTCCAAACCTTGAGAACCATAAAATCCGCATAGCAGATGGTTCTTCATCCAAAGTTAAGGGAACAGGAGTAGTGAAAGTCACTAAGGATATAACCCTTCATTCGGTTCTTCATGTTCCTAATTTGGACTGCAATTTAATTTCAATGAGTAAATTAACTTGTGATCTCAATTGTGACTAAATTTTTCCCAAACCTATGTGAATTTCAAGAATTGAATTCGGGGAAGACGATTGGTAGTGCTAGGTAGTGTTTTGGGTTCTATCTCCTTAAGGATAATATTTCTTCAAGAACGCAATCTCAGAATAAAAATGGTGGATCATTCAAGAGTCAGTCCTGTTTAAACACTTGTGTCAATAAGGATAGTGAAATTATGTTATGGCACTAACGTTTTGGTCATCCCAATTTCATATATCTCAGAAATTTGTATCCATCATTGTTTATCAATAAAAGTCCTAAGTTTTTCAATTGTGAAGTTTGCCAACTTGCCAAACACACTTGTAGTAGCTATCCTAACTCTTCATACAAACCTTCTTGCCCCTTTGCCTTAATTCATAGTGATGTATAGGGCCCCTCAAGAGTAAAAAATATCACTGGAACTAGGTGGTTTGTGTCTTTTGTTGATGATCATACTCGCTTAACATGGGTATTCCTTATGAAAGAAAAGTCTGAAGTTGGACAAATTTTCCAGAATTTTAATTCTATGATACAAACACAATTTCAAACCAAGATTCAAATCCTTAAAAATGACAATGCCAAAAGAATACTTTGAATCAATTCTTGGAACCTATCTCATGAGTCAAGGGATTGTCCACTTAAGTTCTTGTGTTGATACCCCCCAGCAAAATGGGGTTGCCGAGAGGAAGAACAGGCACCTATTAGAGGTGGCTCGGTCACTCATGTTCACCACTCACGTTCCAAAATATTTTTGGGGAGAAGCCATACTCATAGCCACATACCTCATTAATCGGATGCCCTCCAAAATCCTTAAGTTCCAAACTCTGTTCAATGTTGTCCTTCAACATTGCCCACACACCAAATTCATCTCATCATTAGCTCCAAAGATATTTGGATGCTCTGCCTTTGTTCATATACACTCTCAACATCGTGGGAAATTAGACCCTAAATCCATAAAATGTGTCTTTCTCGGGTACTCCTCATATCAAAAAGGGTATAAGTGTTACTCTCCCACAACCAAAAGGTTCTACAACTCAATGGATGTAACCTTTTTTGAACACCAATCATTCTTTTCCAAACCTGTAATTCAGGGGGAGAACATGAGAGAATTTCAACTTTGGGATCTTGAATTTCAGCCCTCTCAATCTCTGTCCATACCAGGTCCTACTCCTCAAACAGATTCTACCAATCAATCCGAGAGTCATACTCCTACACTGAGTCCACCGAGTCTATCCCATATCCAAGATAGTCCCAGTCCAAATCGTTCTAGTCCACCTCTTCAGCTTCAACAAAACGATGAAAAGAATAAAGAGGTAATTGTTTACTCCAGGAGGAAGAAGTCTGGAAAGGAGATAGAGTACATAATGACTCTCATACTAGACCATGAAGCTGATCCGGATTCAATGCCTACACAAGTTCACTCGGGTAAGGATAATTTAGATGTTACAATTCCTGCTATGGAGAATTTAGATGTTCCAATTGCCTTGAGGAAAGGTGTCAGAACTTGCACGAATCATCCTATTAGCCGATTTGTCTCATATGTGAAACTATCACCATCATACAAGACCTTCGTGTCTACTCTTGATAGTATGCAGGTTCCCAACTCTATTCAGGAGGCTCTCAAACACTCAGAATGGAGGAAGGCAGTTAATGATGAAATCCAAGCATTGGAGAAAAATAACACATGGGTGTTGACAGATCTTCCCCCAGATAAGAAGACCGTCGGATGTAAGTGGAGTTTTACTATCAAACACAAGGTTGATGGTAGTATTGAGAGACTAAAAGCTCGACTAGTTGCTAAAGGGTTCACTCAGTCTTATGAAATAGATTACCAGGAAACTTTTGCTCCGGTGGCCAAACTAAATACTATCAGAGTCCTTTCACTTGCAGCAAACAAGGACTGGCCTCTACATCAACTGGATGTAAAAAATGCATTTTTGAATGGTGACCTTGAAGAAGATGTGTACATGGAAATACTTCCAAGACTAGAAGCAACCGTGGAAAGAAACAAAGTGTGCAAACTCAAGAAGTCTTTGTATGGACTCAAACAATCTCCTCGTGCATGGTTTGACAGGTTTGCAAAGTCAGTTGTGAGATATGGATTCATTCAATGTCAGGCAGATCATACACTGTTCGTGAAGTTCTCCTCATAAAACAAAGTGGTAGTCTTAATTGTATATGTCGATGACATCATTCTGACAGGTGACTATGAGGAGGAATTAGTGAGAGTGAAAGCAGTTCTAGCCAAGGAATTTGAAATCAAAGATCTTAGCAATCTCAGATATTTTCTCAGAATGGAGGTAGCTCGATCCAAGCAAGAAATTTTTGTCTCTCAAAGAAAGTATGTCCTGGATCTGCTAAAGGAAACATGAATGCTAGGGTGTAAACCAGTCGACACACCGATGGATCCAACTAAGAAGATAACAGCTATGATAGAGTCTGCACCAGTTGATAGGGGGAGATACCAAAGACTCGTAGGACGGCTTATCTACCTCTCTCACACAAGACCGGACATCGGCTTTCCAGTTAGTGTAGTGAGTCAGTTCATGCACAATCCTACAGAAGAACACATGGAAGCTGTGTATAGAATCTTGAGGTACTTAAAAATGACACTAGGAAAGGGTATACTATACAGGAAGACTGGAAACCAGGATATTGAGATCTACTCAGGTGCAGACTGGGCAAGAGATGTAAAGGACAGAAGATCAACAACCGGTTATTGTGCCTATGTTTATGGGAATCTAGTCACATGGAGGAGCAAGAAACAACCAGTAGTCTCAAGGAGCAGCGCAGAAGCTGAGTTTAGAGCATTGGCCCTTGGCATTTGTGAAGGAATGCGGATAAGGAGACTACTCAAGGAATTGGGGATAACAAGTGAGAAACCGATCAAGCTTTTCTGTGACAATCAAGCAACTATATGCATCGCCAAGAATCCGATACATCATGACAGAACTAATGACATTGAGATTGATCATCATTTTATCTCAGAGAAGATTAACAACTCAATAATACAATTGATCTATACCCCCACACAATCTCAAGTGGCAGATATACTCACGAAAGCTCTTCCAAGAACAAGCTTCGAAGGATTGAGTCACAAGCTGTGTTTGTTCAACATCTACAACTAAGCTTGAGGAGGAGTGTTGAGATTTCCGAATCAATTAGGGAAGATTTCTATGAATTATCCCTTATATTTTGTGTATAAATTAGGAGAATCCAGTATTCTTACCAGATCTTTATTTTTAAACTTTCCTAGTTTAGTGGGTTTGTTTCATTATTTAGTTACAACCTAAGAATAGTCAAAGCTTTACTATTTGTATATATATGTGTACTAGCTGATTCAAGGAATAAGTATTGATATTCATTCTTCCTAAAAATCTTCATGAACAATGTTTAACAAAGAGATTTCAACTACGGAGATTTTAGATACTTACTTTATTTAAAATCTACTTATTGAGTTTTTGCTCATTAGTTTTACCTTGTGATGCAGATAATGTTGTTATCGAAGAGTAAAAAAAAAATGATTTCCAAGGTTGGCTAAGTACTTCAAATCTTACATCTGGCATCTTGCTTATATGTACTTCCAAACAATAGATGGACCCAAAATGTTTTTTTTTTGTTATTATGTCGCTTTTGAATAACTGTTTAATGTTTAAGATTTGTAGTTGTAATCATTTTGCGCACTGACTCATTTTGTTCAAAAACCTTTAAGAAAATTTTGTAATGAAATCAACTACAAGTTTTCGCATCTTAAAAATGACATTATTTTTAAGTATAGAAAGTATGTTTTAAATAGCACCACCTCGCTAAATTCAGCCTTAGACCAGTTTAACGTTGGGGGCGTTACACTTGGAATCTCCACACTAGCCAAGTTAGCTACAAAAGCTTTCATAGGTTTGTTAGATGATCATATCCAATATAATGGGCCATTGGATGTTTCGTATAGGATCTTACTCCTTTCCTCAATGCAACTGGGATCTCTAAGTCATTAATATCCACTTCAAGACCTGTCATTGGTTCCGATTCTTGGTGGCGAGGAACTTCCTGGCTTTCTACATTTTTTTGGTTCTTACATAAGTTCGAACAAAAAATTTCAAGCCACTCTCTTTATGTTTATTATGTTCATGCACTATGGGTAACAGATTTTTTGGTTCATCAAGAGATTGATTTAGGATCTGATTTGAAGGAATGGATTGAGTAAGAACTAGTGGAGCTGATTTGGGAAAGATTTCAAGATCAATTTCAAGGCCATCTGGTGGGTTTATTTAAGAAATATTTGCTGAATTTTTCTCTTGATCTCCTGGGTTTTGAACATTTCCTGGCGGATTGGAAGGGATATGACTTTGGGTTTCTAAAGGAGAAAAATCCCAAAAGAATTCCCACACATTTGAATCATTTGAGGTTGAGATGGAAGTCGGTTTTGATTTTTCTCAAAAATTTTCTTCCCACACTTTCTCCCCCTGAAGGGAATTTTTGGTAAAAAATGGTTGATTTTCAAAGAATGTCACATCTCTAGATACAAAGGGCGCGTTTGGAACTCGTTCCAAAATGATTTTGTTTTTTGTATGAAAATGAAAATGAAAACGTTTTTAATCTCAGACATAAATCATTTTTGAAAATGCGTTTGGTAGTTTTATCAAGAGATTATTTTCAGTATAAAAAAACTCGTTAATGTCTCTATTTCTCTCTGCTCGAGAGAGAAGAAAACGAAAACAAAAAATGAAAAACGACTAAAAGTTATTTTTCATTTCTCTCATTTTACACTAAATTAAAAAATTGTTTTCATTTCCGTTTTTTGTCTTTATTGCGCCAAACGCCGTTTTGGAAACGTTTTCTTTTTTTCTTTCTCGAAAAATATGAAAAACAAAAACGGGATCAATTCCAAACACGGCCAAAGTATTTTCTTTTCTCTACTAAATAACATCTATACCCTTTTTGAGTCGCCGAGTATCCCAAAAAAATGCACTTATGAACCCTAGGATCCAATTTTCCCCAATGTGGATCAAGATTGTGAACAAAGGCAACACAACCAAACACTTTTAACTCTAACGAAGATAGAAACCGTGACTGTGGGTATGACTTGTATAGGCAATCTATTGGAGTTTGAAATTTTAAGACGCGTGAAGGTACCCTATTAATCATATAGGTAGCGGTCAAAACTGCATCCCCTCAAAAAAATTTTGGTAAGTTGGCAGTGAACAACAAGGAACGGGCCACTTCTAAAATGTGATGATTTTTTCTCTCAGATACCCCCACCCATTTTTGTTGAGGTGTGCTAACACATGAACTTTGACGAATTATCCCACTAGTAGTGACAAATTCCCCCCCATAGTGTTTTTGAAAAATTCAATCCCATTATCTGTTCTTAAGAATTTAATGTTCTCATCAAATTGTGTTTTAACCATGGAATGGAATTGTTTGAAAATACCCTCGGCCTCAGATTTTTCTTTTAGAAGATAAACCCAACAAACACGTGTATGATCATCAGTAAAGATAATGAACCATTTTTTATTGGTAACGCTTGAAATGCGGGAAGGTCCCCAAATATCGTTATGAATAGGAACAAACGGTTTAGATGCACAATATGATAATGGGGGAAAGGAGACACGAGTATGTTTAGCTAATTGGCAAATCTTACATTGAAATTTATCATTATTTTCAAACAAGGATGGAAACAAGAATTTCATATAAGGGAAACTGAGATGTCCTAACCTATAGTGCAATAACATAATTTTTTGAATTCTTGAAAGAGAGGTGCTTCCAACCATTTGAGCTTGCCCATGGACACTTGAATCATCCTCAAAGTAGTATAGACCATTTCGTTCCTTAGCACTGCCAATCCTCTTCTCCGATGATCGGTCCTAAACAAAACAAGCAGATGGAGAAAAGATCACTTTACAATCCAGATCTTTTGTTAACTTACTTATTGACAAAAGATTGAAATTAAGATTAGGCACATGAAGAACTTCTTTTAGGACAACATTATCTCCGATTTTTACAACACCACTACCAGCCACAACTGAAGAAGTACCATCTGCAATCTGCATCTTGTGATTTCCCGGACTAAGAACATATGATGTGAATAATTTTACACACCCAGTCATATGATCCATTGCTCCAGAATCAATAATCCATGGTTCTCCTTTCTCGGCCAGTCCACAAAAAACAGTTAAAGCTTTACCTTTTTGAGTCATAAGGGACATCGAAGAGGATTGCGCTATCATTTGTTTCAATTGTTCCATCTGCTCCTTGGTAAAGGCCGTGGTTCCCATGACTGGTTCAGTTTCCTCTTGTTTCTCCATTGATGCCTGAAACCCTTTTCCTTCATGTCCACGAGCTCGATTAGAAGTCCAATTGGCCAGTTTCCCATGTAACTTCCAACAATTCTCCTTGGTGTGATATGGTGTGATAGGGCTTTTTACAATAATCACACCATTTTTTGTTTGGTTTCCCTTCTCCTTTACTTTCTTGTCCACGGACAACTAGGGCAGAATTTTCCCCATTTGACGTGGTGGTTCCCAACATGACTCTCCTCCTTGACTCTTCTCTACGGACTTCAGCAAAGATTTCCTCGATTTGAGGAAGTGGTCTCATCCCTAGTAGGCGACCACGAACTTCATCCAAATCCTTATTCAGTCCTGCCAAGAAGTCATACACACGATCACGTTCCACCAACTTTCTATACAAAACCGAGTCTTCAGGGTCTTTCCAAGAGGGAGAAGTGAACAGGTCCAATTCCTACCACAGTCTTGTTGCCTCATGATAATATTCCGTCACATTGCTCTCCCCATGTCTTAGGTTTCGGATCTTGTTCCTCAATTCAAACATCTGTGAGGTATTTTCCAAGTCAGAGTAGGCCATTGTGACTGCATCCCAAATCTTTTTAGCCGTGGGAAAGAGGATGTATGTGTCAGCAATATTATCTTCGATAGAATGGATTAACCAAGCCATCACAATTGAATTCTGCGCCTCCCAATTTGCATAAGAGGGATCCTTCAGATTTGGTGTTGGAATTGAGCCATCTAAATATCCGAGCCTTCCCTTTCCTCGAATCACCATTAGGACCGAACGGGACCACTTGAGAAAATTCTTCCCATTCGGATTTGCAGGGAGGGATGATTGATGCTCTCGGGAATAGCAGTGGGAGCAATTGTGGAGGTTATTTTAGGGCTGCTCGTGGCAACCTCAGAAACATCACCTCCGCTTGCTCCAGTCAAAGCCGTTCTATACATTGTTTTCTTCAACCGGTGGCTCTGATACCATGTGAACACACATGGGTAGAAAACAGTGAACGAAAAACACTACTTTATTTCTTATTCTCTTATGATTTGGAATGAAGTACAACCGGCCATAAAAAGGCTCTGAAAACAGAGTAGAAAAGGAAAGAATAAAGAAGAATAATCCTTTCCTAATACAATAGGCATAAACCTAGCATATTCCTTTGACCTAAGAAATTACCATAAATAGGTCCTAATCAGTCTAGATTTGTCCACATTCCCCAGTAATGCCTTTTCTTATGAGGAGCTTTATTTACTAAAGAAATTGAATTAATACTGACGTTGTATCAACAAAACTCCAGGTATATAAAGAGTACTTACTGGAATTTCTTGATCTTTCCTTGGAGACACAAAGGCCTCATATGCTTCAGGACATACTTTCATAGCATCACGAAATACAAGACCTTGAAGATCCCCTAAATGCCTTTCTCGTAAACCAGTATCTTTGATAACCTGAATTTAAGTCCATTCCAACCTGAGTTAGCTTCATTGTTTATCAAACCGGTGAAAAAAATCATTGACATTTTCAATTGGTATCAAGGCGCTTCCATTTTATGACTCTTCATTTCAGAGCATAAACAAAAAATAGATGCCAGAGTTTCATTACCTTACACCAATGGAGATAAAACATTCAAATGCAATCAAGAATTTTACATGTATGGATTAATACCTCTAAACCACCACAGCCAGTTGCAATTATCTCCGCAGTCTCAAGAGCTCTTTTCAAGTCAGAAGAGTATATTGCAGAGATGTTAGGCTCCTTTGATAATCTGTCAGCCACCTAAAGAAAGTAAAAGAAATGTTATAAGCTTTTATCAAGTGCAGGGCATAGCCAACCAGATTGAAACACGTTATCCGCTTTCTTGAGTAGATATTTTAAAAAATAATGTATAACTTACTGCAGCGGCTTGCTGTCTCCCGGCATCATTTAATTCAACATCCAGATGACCCTGTTTAAGACAAATCTATTGATGAAATAGAATCCTTGACCAGGAAAAGGGACAAAAATCGAGTTACAAGTATACATATAGAAGAGATTAATGATGAACAAAAATGTATTAAACAAACGTGTGGGCATTAAACACAATATATAAGTTAGGAAAAAGATACTCGAACAACACTGGTCCTCATTTGAGAAACGTAAATAGTTAACAAGTTACCTATATAGATGACGGATCTAAATATGTTCTTGCTAGAAGGAACCTAAACGACATTCTGTGAAAGAAATGAGGGCATGTTTACCTCACATGAATAGAAAAGAACCGAGGGAGGAATGTTGTTCTTTCCCACCTATCCATGTATTACTTGCAAAATAAGAAATAATAATATAGTGGGGCCCACATAATATAGGGAATGTGGAAAAAGAATGTCAATCCCAACTCCCCCGAGGTACTAATACCCAGTTAATTTACTTATCTTCTCTTATCAAGCCAGGAGTTATTTAGTTATGCACAAGAATATATTAGTAATTAACTTGAAAATATCTATTCCTAAGTTTAGTAAACACAAGAAAAGAAATCGAGCATTGTTTTCGATTCCACATGCTAATAGATAAAAATCAGTGATCCATTCTTATTCCTTTACTCTTCTTTCCAAATCCATAACCTTTTCCATTACATTCTTTTGTGGCTCGGTAAACGTGCCCTAAAATTGGTGGATAGAGTAATTGATACAGTGGAATGGATAGAAAAAGATTGTATTGACCTAACCCGGACGGAAAATGGGACATGCAATCCCAAGTGTACTTAAAGAAACCCCACAAGGGGAAAACCCCCCAAATTGGAGAGAAAACACAACTCTAGTATTCAGTTGTTAAAATATTGAAGTCTAACTATTACTGTTGGAATAATTGCTTATATTGAATTTAAGGAAAAATGTGTACAACTGTACAATTGTAGATTATGGGAGATTTTGGGTAGTTTCCGGAGTGATATAGGAAAGCTTGATTTGTAGGGGTTTGACTAGGAAGATTCTAGAATATTTTATGTTTAATTTTCTGATTTTGTGTACAGGGATAAATATACCCAAACATGTAACGTTTTGATTCAATCAATAGAATTCCTCTTTCGCCTTCATGGTATCAAAGCCACGACTCTGGGAATTCTAACTTTTTTCTGCCTTCATAGCCATTGGTGTTTCAATTTTCTGGTTCACTTATCAAGCCTTAATTGCCGCTTCATCTCTCACTGATCTTTCCGCTCCTGTTTTCCTTTGGTCTCATAATTCTTGAACCAAAATCAACATGTCTGAAGAATCCGGAACAATTGTGTCAAGGGCAACTGAACAAAGAACGGAAACTGTTGTTCACAAGGCCATTGGAGAGCTTCAAACAGTTCCGGCTGCATACAAACTCAACGGGAAGAATTATCTCTAGTGGTCTCAATTTGTGAGAACCTCTCTAAAAGGGCGCGGAAAATTGAACCACCTTCTTGGAACCAGACCCGATGCAAGTGACCTGAAATTCACGGCATGGGATGAAGAAGACTCACTGATTATGTCTTGGCTGTGGGACTCAATGATCCCTGAAATCAGTGGGACTTGTATGTGTTTATCTACTGCCAAGGAGATTTAGGAGGCAGTGAGACAGACGTACTCCAAGGTACGTGATGCTGCACAAAGTTACGGAATCAAGATGAAGATTACAACGACCAAACAAGGAACTCGGACCGTCACCGAGTATGCGAACATTCTCAAAAGCCTTTGGCAGGAGATGGACCACTACCAGAACTTGAGAATGAAGTGTAGTGACGATACTGCAATACTCAAAAAGTTTATTGCGAGAGAAAGAATCTTCAATTTTCTCACTAGTCTCAATGTCGAATTTGATCCTATTCGGGTTCAAGTCTTAGGAAAAGAGGAATTGCCTTCCCTAAATGAGACCATCTCTATTATTATTGCCATAGAAAACAAAAGAGGAGTCATGCTTGAGCCCCAATCAGTTGAAGGATCGGCATTATTAACAAGTCGTATAATGGAGTACAAATCGAAGAACAATGGAGAGAAGACTTCGGCTGCAAGCACTACAAATTCTGAAACCAGCAGAACCGATTCCAGGCCTGCAAACAATGACAACTTATGGTGCACTTATTGCAAAAAAACCCAACACACCAAAGAAAACTGCTGGAAATTACATGGAAAACCCCATAGTTCAAACTGGAATAGAGGATCAAGAAACGGGCAGCAGCGAGGGCAAGCACATATTTCTCAATCTAATGAGAATGCAACCAATGATGGATCGAGTTCCAGTGGCGGAGAGAGAAGCGAATTCAACAGAGATGACATTGGAAGGTTGAGATCACTTCTCGATTCACTTGAAAAAGCTCCAGGTACCTGTTCCTTAGCACACTCAGGTAAACTTCTCCTCTCACATGCTCTAATGCTATGTTTGGTAGGAAGGAAAGAAAATATGGAAGTGATGGAAAATAGCAATTATGGAAAGGAAATTGATTTTCTTTTATGTTGTTTGGTATGAGAAGATGGAAAGAAAATGAGCTTACCTTCACTTGTTTGGTATTGGAAGTTAAATTGGGAGGAAAGAAAAAATCTTACTCGTAAATTACTTTTATACCCTTAAATTTTTTGCTTGGATGTTGATGGAGAAAATGGTAGTTTAGTAACTTTGCTCACTTTAATGAGTTATCCCCATTTTCCATCACATTTTATGCCCACTTGTGGAAAGAAAAAAAATGGTGGGACCCAAATGTATTATTTTCCACTCCATTTTCTCTTCCTTTCTCTTTTCTCTCCTACTAAACAACCTACATTTTCATTTTCCCTCCCAAAATCCCTCCACCTTCTTCCTTCCTTCTACTTTTCTTTCCTACTAAACAAACTCTAAGTGTCTCAGATTGTAACCTTTCCAGCTCTTGGGTCGTTGACTCGGGAGCGACCGACCATATGACACACCAAGCACACAAATTCCTCACATATAGCCCATGTCCCAGTAGTAGGAAAATCACGATTGCTGATGGATCCATGGCCACTGTGGCCAGCAAAGGAGATATCAAACTAAGCCCATCATTAACTTTGAGAAATGTCCTACATGTCCCAAAGCTCTCCACCAATTTGTTGTCTATTCACCAACTCACAAAGGAATTAAATTGCAGGATCTTATTTTCTTCTGATTCGTGTATATTTCAGGACCAGGTTACGAGGATGATGATTGGACGTGCTAAGGAAAGGCATGGACTTTACCACCTTGAGCTGCCAGGTGACAAAGGGATTCCACAACCTCTATCTTTTCTGTCAAATCAGTCCTCTCAAAATAAAGACCAAATTTGGCTTTACCACCTTTGACTTGGTCATTCGTCTTTTACTGTTCTTAGCATTTTGTTTCCATCATTGTTTAGGGGTGTCAATGTAAAAGATTTCCACTGTGATGTGTGTGAGTTTGCTAAACATCGACGTGTCTCCTTTCCTTTAAGCAATAAAACAACTTCAATTCCTTTTTATTTAATCCATAGTGATATTTGGGGTCCGTCCCGAGTTCCTAACATTTTAGGAGCTTGGTGGTTTGTCTCTTTTATTGATGATTGTAGTCGGGTGACATGGCTTTTTCTACTTAAGCACAAATCTGATGTGAGCACAGTTTTTCCTATTTTCCATAATATGGTGAAAAATCAATTTGGCACGAGTATCAAAAGAATACGAACAAATAATGCCAGGGACTATTTTAATCAAACACTCTCTCCTTACTTTCAAAATGAGGGAATCATTCATGAGTCCTCATGTACTGACACACCCCAACAAAATGGGTCGCCGAAAAGAAAAATGGCCACCTTTTGGCAGCAAGCCATGCCCTTCTATTTCAAAGAAATGTTCCAAAAACCTTTTGGGGGGAAGCCGTACTCACTGCTGCTCACTTGATAAATCGCATTCCGTCCCGAGTTCCTAACATTTCAGGAGCTCGGTGGTTTGTCTCTTTTATTGATGATTGTAGTCAGGTGACATGGCCTTTTCTACTTAAGCAAAAATCTGATGTGAGCACAGTTTTTCCAATTTTCCATAATATGGTGAAAAATCAATTTGGCACGAGTATCAAAAGAATACAAACAGATAATGCCAGGGACTGTTTTAATCAAACACTCTCTCCTTACTTTCAAAAGGAGGGAATCATTCATGAGTCCTCATGTACTGACACACCCCAACAAAATGGGGTTGCCGAAAGGAAAATGGCCACCTTTTGGCAGCAAGCCGTGCCCTTCTATTTCAAAGAAATGTTCCAAAAACCTTTTGGGGGGAAGCCGTGCTCACTACGGCTCACTTGATAAATCGCATTCCGTCCTAAGTTCCTAACATTTCAGAAGCTCAGTGGTTTGCCTCTTTTATTGATGATTGTAGTCAGGTGACATGGCTTTTTCTACCTAAGCAAAAATCTGATGTGAGCACAGTATTTCCTATTTTCCATAATATGGTGAAAAATCAATTTGGCACGAGTATCAAAAGAATACGAACAGAGAATGCCAGGGACTATTTTAATCAAACACTCTCTCCTTACTTTCAAAGGAGGGAATCATTCATGAGTCCTCATGTACTGACACACCCCAACAAAATGGGGTCACCGAAAGGAAAAATAGCCACCTTTTGGCAGCAACCTGTGCCCTTCTATTTCAAAGAAATGTTCCAAAAACCTTTTGGGGGGAAGCCGTGCTCACTACGGCTCACTTGATAAATCGCATTCCTTCCCGAGTTCTTGACTTGAAAAGTCCAATGGAAGTTTTTTCCAAGTTCTACCCAGATTTCAACACGTCAACTAAACTGGTTCCTAAGGTCTTTGGATGTGTTTCATTTGTCCATGTACATGGTCATAGTAGGGGTAAACTGGATCCTAGGGCAGTTAAGTGTGTCTTCATAGGTTATTCATCCACCAAAAAGGGGTACAAATGCTACCATCCTATGGCTCGAAAAACCTATGTCTCTACCGATGTCACATTTGTTGAACAAGAAAGCTATTTCTCTCATCCTTATCTTCAAGGGGAAATAACATCTACAGAAGATAAGGATCTGTTCTTGTGTGAACCACCGGTCAGTCCTCTTGAGTCTACTATACAATCCGAGTCTTCTGTGGAACCCACTATTGAGCCTATTTCCGACCCATCTACCTTTAATTCCGAGCCAGATAACCCTGTCCAAAACAGTTGTGAAGTTCCGTCTCCGACAATGAATCCAATAAGCACAAAACCGCTGCAAGTATACTCAAGGAGTCAAGCTCCCATAGCCCATCTTGTGCAAGTCCGAGAGTCCAACTCCACACTTGGTAATGAGGGAAATTCTTCCTCTATTGGTGCTTCACCCACAATTCATGATCTTGAGCTACCAATAGCTATAAGGAAAGGTGTTGGACAATGCACACAACACCCATTATCCCACTTTGTATCCTTTGAAAAATTGTCGCCCACAAACTACAACTTTCTCACACATCTAAACACCATAGCCATACCCCAAACTATATCTGAGGCACTTAGCGATGATGAGTGGAAGCAAGCCATGAGAGTGGAGATGGAAGCTCTGGAAAAAAATAGAACATGGGAATTGGTGGAATTACCACGTGGAAAGAAACCAGTGGGTTGTAAATGGGTTTTTTCAGTGAAATATAAAGCGGATGGATCCCTCGAGAGATATAAGGCAAAGTTAGTAGCTAAAGGATACACCCAAACTTATGGGGTGGATTATCAAAAAACGTTTACACTGATGGCAAAAATGAATACAATGAGATTGTTACTGTCAATAGCGGCTAATTTAGACTAGAGTTTGAAACAATATGATGTGAAAAATGCTTTCTTGCGTGGTGACCTTGAGGAGGAGAACTACACGGAAATTCCACCGGGATTTGGAGTGAATGTTGGGAGAAACAAAGTATGCAAACTGAGAAAAGTGTTGTATGGACTCAAACAATCACCTAGAGCTTGGTTTGGGAGATTTGCAAAGGTGATGTTGAAGATGAAGTATCAGCAGAGTCAAGGGGATCATACATTATTTATCAAACATTCGACTTCAAGGGGAGTTACAGTGTTGCTAGTTTATGTGGATGACATAATAGTAATTGGGAATGATCATGAAGAAAAGGAAGCTCTTTGTAGGTGCTTAGCCAAGGAATTCGAGATAAAAGACCTCGGAAAACTGAAGTACTTTTTGAGAATAGAGGTGGCACAGTCCAAAGAAGGGATCCTCATTTCACAACAAAAATTCTAGACTTGTTGAAGGAAACAGGCAGACGTGGTTGTAGACCATCAGACACTCCCATAGAGCCTAACCACAAATTAGGAGAAGCTTCAAACTCGGAATCCGTGGACAGAGGCATGTTTCAAAGACTAGTTGGAAGATTAATCTATCTTTCACACACACGACCAAACATAGCATATGCCGTAAGTGTGGTGAGTCAATTTATACAATACGAAGGAAGTGTACCTCCAAGCAGTGTATCGAATATTGCAATACTTGAAGGCTACTCCAGGAAAGGGAATAGTTTGACATTAGAAGCTTATACCGATGCAGATTATGCTGGCTCAGTCACTGACAGGAGATCAACCTCTGGATATTGCACCTTCTTTGTTGGGAACTTAGTGACTTGGAGGAGCAAGAAGCAACCAGTTGTGGCTAGATCCAGTGCGGAGGCAGAGTTTCGATCGATGGCACAAGGCATCTATGAATTGCTATGGCTCAAGATAATCTTGGAAGACTTGAGAATCAAATGGGAAACGCCTATGAAACTTTATTGTGACAACAAATCTGCTATCAACATTACATATAACCCAGTGCAACATGATCGAACGAAACACGTGGAGGTTGATAGGCATTTCATAAAGGAGAAACTTGAAAGTGGCTTGATTTGTACTCCTTACGTATCTTCTGACCGACAGTTGGTTGATATCCTTACTAAGGGATTGGCTAATCCAGTGTTTCAGAGAATAGTGAGCAAGCTGGGAATGGAGAACATCTACACCCCAACTTGAGGGGGAGTGTTGGAATATTTGCTTATTTTGAATTTAAGGAAAAACGTGTACAACTGTACAATTGTAGATTATGGGAGATTTTGGGTAGTTTCCTGATTGATATAGGAATGCCTAATTTGTAGGGGTTTGACTAGGAAGATTCTAGAATATTTTATGTTTAATTTTCTGATTTTGTGTACAGGGATAAATATACCCTAACATGTAACGTTTTGATTCAATCAATAGAATTCCTCATTCGCCTTCAATTACAATAGCTAAAGTGGCTATTTATAGTCCACTTACAAAATGATGACAAAATACACACTAAGACAAACGATAAACTAGTAACAAAATAAAGCTAAATTAACAAGCTAAAATAAACGACAATGAAAACATAAAAACTAATAGTTAAATCTCCCTACATCAGTAATCCTTATCCAACTCTTCCAAACAACCAAGTTCCATAAGTGGATTAACCCCAATGTGCTGCATTACTTCTAAAAAACTAGATTTATACTTCTAATTCTAAAATAAGCAAAATGAGAATATCATGATTCACCTATGAGTTTGAAATCTCATTCACGGTATCATCACAGGAAATTTATCTATCACACGAAGTAGCTATTCATAAAATAAAAATGGACTTTTCACATCAGCTGCTTACGATCAAGTGGAACTTAGAATAAGGAAATTCGACTGATCAACTTCTCATAATTTACAACATATATATATATACACACACACACACACACATACACACACATACACATACATACACACATACATACATACATACATACATACATACATACATACATACATACACCTATACATATATATATATATAGAACTAAAATAAACGAGTAAGGAAAAGACCTGAATTCTGCCATCAGCATTCCAGGCCGTTTCACCGTGACGCACTATAATAACCTCAACATAATCGGGATTATCGTAGCTGCATTAGATAATAAATACAATAAAAAAAAAAGAAAATCCAACATAATAGAGCTTAATTAAAAAGCATTTAAAGATTTTCCATTGGAAAGCATAAATTACAGCAATTCCGAAGATTCTAATTCCACTACGGAAATTAATCGAAAAAAAAAAACACGGAAAAAGAAAGTAAATAATTGGCAGCATTTCTTTCTCAGGAGCCAAACGGAGAAAAACCGGACCTGGAATCGGGATCGACCAAGGCCATGAAAACTCCCGCGTTGCTGAGTAGGCGAGTCGAGCGATGAGTCAAGGTTAGACTCGGTGCGACGTCGTTGTGAGCAAGAAATGGTTGAGCAGCAGAGAATCCGAAGAACTGTGATTGGAAAGTGAAAGAAAGAAATGGCGTATTTAGCCAAGTGGGAGCTGCTTTCATTTGACGTTGAGGGGGTCAAGGAATAAGGAAGGACGACAACGCGAAACTTAAACAAATATCTTTGAAAGTGGGTCAGACTTAAAAGTTCACACTTATGTATTTTTAAAAGGTGAATTCTTTATTTTTTTTTTATCACTAATCACTCCCCAACTGTCTTCTAAATGGGCATCTTTTTTTCGATTGGGCTAGATAAAATTGTAGAATGTACTCGGTGTCCGTTTAATTCATTGATTTAAATTGTGTTAATTTATACTTTTTTAATTTAAATAAAAAAGTTTAACTATAGTAATTTAGGTCTCATTTACTTCGTAAATTTGAGTTTTAATTTGAGTTAAGATGTGATATTTTCTGAGAGTTTTTAACTGTAACAAAAAAAATTAGATGTACATTTTCAAAAAAATTTTAATTATAAAAATTAAAAACTGAAAACTCGAATCAATAAAATAAACGAGATCTTAAAAAGTAATCAAAATTGAGTTTGATTGTGCATTTAAAATTTTAATTCGAATAAGGAATATAATCCAAATTAGTATTTAGATTAGACACATTTATGAATAGGAAATTTGACTCTAATTGAGTAAAAAAAATAATTTTTATCTTTAAAAATAAAAAATGATATTGCATGAGAAATAATATACAACACCTAAAAAAGAAAGGCAAATTACTGTTTATTTCATGCGTTTAGACTTATAATTTTAATTCTGTTATAGTATTTTTTTTAAAAAAAATTTAAATTTTATAGAATTAAATTTAAACGGAAGAACCGAACAGATCCGAAGGGTGAGTCAAGTGCACGTGAGGTTTGCTTTTGCCCAAGATCCTATAGCTCAGTGCACGCTAGTATTTTATATAATAATAATAATAATAATAATAATAATAATAATAATGGAGAGGAGCGAATCTTGAGCAAGGGAATAGAGTAGAAACACTGTAGAATATGATTTGAACAGCGTATATAACTAATGGGGGGGAGTAAAACTCAGAATTGGGCCAGAGGATATGAGTCTGAACTGTCTAAATATGAGTATGTATTTTTATCTTTTTACTCTTTATTAATATCTTCTATTAATATAATTATTTTATTAAAAATATTATTAATTAAAGGCCCGTTTAATTTGCTGATTCGAGTTTTTAATTCAAATTAAGATGTAATTTTATGTGAAAATTTTTTATTATAGTAAAAAATTAAATGTGACTGTTTCTGAAAATTTTTTACTATAACAAAACTCGAATTCTAAACTTGAATCGGTGAAATGAACGGGACCTAAAATAAGGGGTTGAAATAATGACCGATACACTTTTAAAAAATATTTCTCCTTTATCCTGTGGGTTAATTTGAAAGGGGCTAGAACTGCTAAGTTCATTTTTAAAATTTGAGGACTTGTTCTTTTAGAGTTTAACTTGAGTATAATTTTTTAGTTAAATTTGAGTTATAACTTGAGTTGAACTTGTAACTTGAGTTTGTGTTTGATTGTATACATTTGAGTTATGATTTAAGATAAGAATCTTTTTGAATTTGTATTTGAGTGAGTCAAAACTTAAATTTGTATTTAGATAGTATTTTAATAAAAACTCAATACTGATGAAAAATTGTAATATGGTATATGGGTCGGGTTTTATTCATCTTTTCGTTGTCAACGCATAGAAAAAAAATTATCTCAATCAGAATTAAAACGAAAAAGTTATAGCATTTTTAAGAATAAAAAAATATTATTTATTAATTTGAGTTCGAGTTTCTGAACTCGAGTTGAAAGGAAAACTTGAACTAGAGTTTTAGTCTTAAATTCGAGTTTGAACTCGAGTTTAAACTTAAAAGAACATGAACTCGAATAAATTGTAACTCGAATTGCTTTTTTTTGAGTTTTTTATTTAAAAGAACAAACCTTTAGATATCTTCTTTTTTTTAAATTTGACAGATATAATGGTTCAATCACTAAATAGTATATTAGACAGATATTAACTAATAAATACTGCTTATTCATAGGTAGGCATGAGACTAAAATATGATGTTTGTGTCGACATGCTTTCGTAAGATACTAAGAACAACAAGATATGCTACATGCCCCGTTCACTTCGCTGATTCAAGTTTAGAATTCGAGTTTTTCTACAGTAAAAAGCTCTCACAAACAATCACATCTAACTTTTTTGCTACAGTAAAAAGCTCTCACATAAAATCACATCTCAACTCGAATTCTAAACTCGAATCAGCAAAGTGAACGAGGCCAAATTTGCACACTGATATACAAGTATAACCCAATAAACCAAACACCACTTGGTAAGACACCAGTGTTACAGCAAGCGTAGAAAAGGAAATAAATAAAAAGAAACTTAAATTAGAAAATTCTGTGACCAAGTGCATGGTCCTAAGGAACAGAACCCATTCATTCAGGTGCTACGATAATAAATTCCTGGGTTTAGTATAAACCCATCTCCAAGAATGCTTAAGAACATCGAACAAAAAATAAAATAAAAAATAAAGAATGAAGAATAAACATACCTCATCAAGCATTGGAAGAACACGCATTAAAACCCAAGTTGAAGGAGAAGGAAAATAAAAAGACCAAACACGAAATAACATAATTTCAATTCGAGAGAGAGTGAGAGATATATGAGAAACTAAAAACAAAATCAAAATCTCATTCAACGTTAAGATAAAGTTGGAAAATTACAAAGTGACAAGCTTGATGGCACATGTTTAGCCGTCCTGTTGGTCAAGTGTATAGAACATGAACTCTGCTTCTTCAATCCAACTTTTTCACCACAACTAACGAAACCAAATTTCATAGAATCATAATTAATAAGAACTTTATGATTTGAAACTGCCATCTTTTCGTTCAAAGGAAAAAACAAAATTATAATTGAACTTTATCTTTCTAAATTAACCTCAAGTTGTTCTTATTCACGTTCATTTTTCTTTTGGCCTCCCTAATCTAGTTGCCAACCAAGAACTTGTAAAATCATAACCAAAAAACAACATTAGAAATTTTTTTTGGATGAAACAACGTTAAAGATTAAAGCTTCCATAATTTCCTTCAGTTTTGTGAATGAAGAAACAGAGCACGAAATTTGGAAACCATCATAACTCAAAGAAATCAATCTCTTGAACCTTAATCAGCCAACACTAATAATTTGCTCCATCAAATTTCCCAATTTCACATTCCTTTCCTTATTATCTGAAACTAAGATAATGCTACGAAAGAAACTTACATGTGAATCTGAGCTCCAAAGGTCGAACATTGAGAAGTTCTCCGTTATTGATCCCTATGAACCAATAAAAAAATGACAACTTTCTCTAATAATGGTCTCTCTCACAAGCACAAAATGATGGCTCTTTGTTCATCCGAATGCATAGAGGGAGAGCACGAACAAAAGGCAAAGAGAGGTGAAACAAAAGGAAAGAGAAAAAAGCCGGTTGAGAAAAAAAAGGAAAAGAAACAACGTTAGAAAGCAAAGAAAAAAAAAACTAAAAACAAAACTAAAAAACCAAAAAAAAAAAAAGAGCACAAAAGGAATGACCTACTTCTCGAACAGTAACAAAAAGGAAACCAGCTTTATAAACCATAACAATTATTTCCATCTTTATTGCGATGTTCCCTTCAATATTGAGTAAGATTCCGGCCGGGAAAAAAAACACATAATTTGGGAATTAACTGAGTAAGATCTCTTAATTGATAAATTATAAGAGTGCAAGACAAAAAAAAAAAAACTCACCATGGCTGAATGGACCCTCGGGTGTTGTAGAAGGAGCTAAGGCCTATTCATGATTCGGCCTAATCGGGGTGCCCAAAGCCAACAAAATGAACCCAACCTAATATTAGAATCTCTTAATTGATAAATTATAAGAGAGTGCAAAAAAAAAAAAAAAAAAAAAAAAAAAAAAAAAAAAAAAAACTCACCATGGCTGAATGGACCCCCAGGTGTAGAAGGAGCTAAGGCCTATTCATGACTCGGCCTAATCGGTGCCCAAAGCCAACAAAATGAACCTAACCTAATATTAGAAAAGAGACACAAAATGATTGTGAGATAAATAAGGCAGTGACTCACCAAAAGAAGAGTATGAAAGGCATTCAAGATTAGGGCAAAACTAAACCATAGAGATATTTACCTCTTAGCGATTTCCACCGAGAGGAAAGGGAAACGCTAAAAATTAATAGGGGCAAGGTCTAGAAGAGCATTGAAGAGAGATTTTTGAAATTCATATACTTTATGGGGTTGAGAATGGCAAAAAAAAAAGAGAGAACACAAAATTAATGGGTAGGAGAAGACAAAGGGAGAACAGCGACATGAACACCAAGGAGAAGAAAGATGAAGAGAGGAGAGCTGAAGAGAGGAGAGGATTGACAATCAAGAGGAAACCGATGAGTAATAAAGGGGAAAGACGATGATTTTTTTTTTTTTTCAAATCTCATCCGATACATGGTTAAAAAGCAACTCCCAAAGAACAAATGCTACGTGAAAGAAAGAAAGGAGCCCACCTCCTGACTAAATTCAATAAACTTGGATTACCAAAGACCCTATATCAGTGTACCCTGCCAAAAAACCTAATATTTCACTTTATCCCACAAAACAAAAAAAAACAAAAAAATCTTGTATTTCCTTGCTAGCCAAATACCTCAAAAGATTCATAGCGTAGCAACTTCCTAAAGACATCTGCCCCTAAGACTAAAATTAGAAGGAGGAACCACTCAATCAATTCCCTACAGTTCCTAGGCAAGGCTCCAGAGATTCCCAACTCTTTCAGCAAAAGTGACCAGATATGGAGTAAGTAATGACAGTGTTATGAGGAAATAGCAAGATCACATTTTATGAATAAACCACTTTAACCTAAGAATCTTCAATAAATCAACAGTAATACAAAAACTCAAAAAATGCCACATTATCACAAGTCAGAGAAGCAAAAAGAAATTACAATGTTCAAATATTAAAAAGAGAGAGAGGGAGGCAGAAATACAGAAACAAATCACCCTTTTTCTGAGGAGGGTCGGAATTCCAAGGGAAGCAAGCAAGAAACAGTGGCGAAGAGGCTCCAAAGAGGGCTTACAAAAAGGGAGACAAACATGAGTTACACAGTAAACATAGAGTCAACCCATCACCACACTTCTTTCACTTAACTTGAAAAGTACCAACTCAAATTCGATAAAAGCCTAATATCATTTCAACATACCACCAATCCCACCAAGCCTCTCCTATAATCAGTTGAAACAGCAAAAGCAGCGTCATAATTAAGAAATAAAACAACACCTTGAAAAGTAAAGAACACAATATAGCAAGTAGAAAAATAAAAACAACAAAAGGAAACAACCTGAAGATTAAAGATATGGCAAACAATCAAACAAAATTTTCATAAGACAAAAGAGGACGATGACATTCACCAAAACAGGCTAACGACAAGCAGAAGATAAAGAAAAATATATAAATAAAGGAAATAACAAGAATGAATGCAAATCAAATGTCAAAAAATAAATTTCTAGGCTTTATGCTCTAGAAAATGGTTGCAAACAACAAGAGAATGCGCGAGAAAAAGAAAAGAGCAACAATGTGCATAGAATCGTAATACAGAAGAATAAGAAAACAATAAAAGAAGGACTTTAGCAAAATTGAAAATTAGGATTTTGGGAAGAAGCGTTTCATCTGCAGAGGAGAAGTAGATGGCGTACTTTTGGTGAATGCTGGTCATAGTGCTGCAATCGAACAAAGCTGGTGAGTGGCAAAAGAAATTCACTTTCAAAACATCAAAGATCCAAGTCACAAATCAAAGATTTTGGCAAAAAAAATTTAAAATTAGTCTCATTTGCTACAAGAATCCCATCTTTTCTGCCCACAGAAACAATTTATAGTTTAAGAAACGCAAGTGCAACAAACAACAAAACAAAAAAAAAAACAAAAAAAAAAAAGAAAAAGAAATCTTTATTGAAGTAGAGATCATACATCATCCACAACACTATCAAGTTGAAGCCAGAATCCACATTTTCAAAAGGAAAACCTGTTTCATGAAACAAAGATCTTGACACTGAACATATCAAAATGATAAGATATAGCCAAAAAAAAAAAAAACAAACAAACAAAAAGGAAAACAAAATAATAACTGAGAATGAAAGAGTCCGAAATATGGCCGACCCAGAAATCAACTTGCAGAGTTTCTTGAAAACACCCAGCAAATAAAGCTGTAGAGAGAGAGAGAGAGAGGTGAACTTACATCAGCATACAACCATGCAATGGAGAAACTAGTTTCAAACCCACCAAATGAAGAAAAGCAAAAAGGCAGATCAAACACTCACCCCTTTTTTTTTTGAAAATCTAACCCTGATCTTTTTAAGGGACCCTTTCCCATGGCAAACTTTAGCCAACCATGTTGAGGAAGCATTTAACATTACCACCTAGAAAGTATTCAAACCAAACAACAAACAACGCAAATAAGATTCTGCCATTAGGACTCTGGACACACTTCAGTGAGATGAAGTTTCATTAAGAGAACAAAAAAAGAAAAGAAGGAAAAAAAATTTAAAAAAAAGGGCATCTGATTAGGAACATACCTTCAAAATGTGAACAGAGAAAACCTCAAACTTAAGCATTCTACAACAGTCCATAAATTAGTAGAGAATGCAAGACGAACCTGACTTCAAAACACAATTATGATTTTGGTGGGATCATTCCAATAATTTATGCTTAACTTAGATCTTAAAAAAATTCCATAATCCACATTCTTCTAAAGGAACGAAATCTTATACAAATGCAATGGTTGAAAAACCAAGTACAATATAATATTATTAGGGTAGAGGATAAAATATGGTGCATACATTAACAATAGAGAAATCAAGAAAAGCACAAATTCTTGCAGCAACTACCAAGAAGGAAAAAAAAAAAAAAAAAAGGGGGCCTCACATTTTGGAGAAGGTAACCTTGACTCATTTGCACAACTAATATTTGAGAATCTAGAAATAAGAAAAAATGAGTAAGAGTCAAAATATTAGAACCAAAACAGAGCAATAAAAAACAAAATTTACAAACTGATCTAGGGACTATGAAAAGTATGTATGAAGAACATCTTCCACTCAATAGGCAAAATTTGCAAACTGATCCAGTGATGAAATACTAATCCCCAAAGCATTTCAAGAAAATAATAGTTCTCAAGTGACAATAATGAATTCACCAACAAATGTCTAAAACAAAGAAGAAATTAGCGGTCCTTTTTTTTTAGTATTACCTTCTCTTGACATTTTCTGATAATGAATGTTGCCTCTTCGTAACCCCTCATTTTGGAAAGTATAAACACAAACAAAAATAAAAATAACTTAGTAAGATCTAAATGTCAAGAAATAAACAGCGCAAGCAGCAAACTTAAAGCAAACTTAAGAAGCAAACTTTAATTAAACCAAAAACACATACAAAAGGTTACTATCCCCATCCAATTCCAAATCAATCAAAATTTTCATGCTCTTAAAAAGTTTGAGGTTGAACTTCATAAAAAATTTCACAATTAACCACCAAATTTTAAAAAATAAGAACAAGAGAAATTCATTGATGAACAGTACAAAGAACGGCACAAGAACATTTAATAAGTTTATATTTAGCGACCAAATTGTATTTAAAATGAATAAGATCCATTTGCAACAACCAAAACAAATATACTTTGAGATCGTGATTCCAGAAACATATATTCAGACTTCAATTTAGGAACAATTATGTCTCAGCACCCAATAATCATCACACAAATTACATGAGTTGGCTTTAATGTTGTTACGTGAAATTCAAAATTTACAATTTTCAAAATTTAGTAATTTATGATATCAACATTAATCAAGTAACAAATAGGTCAGACCAAAAATTTGAACTCTCCAACTAAAAGTTAAGAACCAGTTATCAAAACCAGAAAACAGAACAAATGAGCATTCTCATCAATTTAGTATGGAAGGAAGAACTCACCAATGGTAGGAATTCTTGTGACGATCTCATCAAGCTTGAGATTGTAGAGAATGGTGGTCTTACCAGCTGCATCAAGACCAAGCATTAGAGATGCGAATCTCTATTCTTTGCAAAAAGCCGGCTGAAAAGCTTCGTGAATGTCAGCCCCATTTTCTTACTTCAGATCCCTAAATATCCAAGCACCAAAAATCACTCGTATCAACAAAATGAAAACACTCCTAAAAAGGCACCGAACCTAATAAAAAGTCGAGAAATTGCCTCTTAGAAGAAATTTGTCTTGATTCTTCGACAGATCTGACAGATCTGATTGTACAGGCAATTAAATGACATAAGCATCTCATAGCCACAAATTGGACCAGCGCAACCCTGTGTCCCAACCATTGTCCTTCAAACAAGTCTCCCCAATAGAGAAAGTCGATGGTGAGGCGACCGTCGGATAAACGACCAGTAATCGGCGGAAGAAGGAACGCCCGTTGGGGAAATTGACGTGTTTTACTTGTGTCTCTGAGGTTCCTTATTATTTTAACTAATCAAACACTCTCTACTTTCTTCAACCAATGAAATCCCGAACAATACTAAATACGTCAAGGCTTTTCAAATTCTCACCAGACCAAAAAGAAGAAATTCGAAACCCCTAGTTTCAATTTCTTTTCGTGGTTTTCCCTCGGAGAACAAAGGCATAGAATTTGTATAAATTGAAAAAAAAAAAAAAAAAAAAAAAAAAGAGTCAAACTCAACCGAATTTAAATCAACCCTAATTTTACGCTTCAGATTCAAAAATAAACCTCTTTTTTCCTTCCGCAGCTAAACAAAATAAGTAACTCCAGTCAGAATCACACACAACCATACCTGGACACCAGATTCGCAGGTTCCAATTACGGAGTTCTCGAGAGCCGTCTCCATGCTCAGCTTTCTCTTGAGAGGGTTCGAAGACGGCGGTCGTGACGGGAGCGGGCCCTTCAACTTGGCGGAGGAGATCGCTTGTGAGTGCTTCGGAATCGGGGGCAATGAGATCGGATCCGACGGCGGAGCGTTCTCCTCGGAGCCCCTCTGCTTCCGCGACTGCCAGGGTTTGGCTGTGCTAGGGTTGGGCGAGGCCGGACACTTGACCGTCCTCTCCCTTAAGATTGCATTTCTTGGCTGAATGAAGTGGTTCATGGCTGCGAAAATTAGAGAGAGAAAGAGAAGAAACGGAGGAGAGAGAGATTGAGAGTGCTTTAGGATTGAAAGCGACGACACACCCAATAGGTTCTTAGGAGAGAGAGAGAGAGAAGACGAGAGAGATGGAGAGCGCTTTAACACATCCGATAAGTCGGTTCTTAGGAGAGAGAGAAGGCGAGAGATTGAGAGCGTTTTAACGGTTCCTTGCTTATTTATTTTTGCTTATTTAAAAATAAATCGATTCTTTATTTATTTAGGTTTAGTTCTCGTTTATTTTACCGATTTGAATTTTTAGTTTTAAATTTTTACAGTAAAAAATTCTCAAAAAATATTACATCTAACTTTTTTTGTTATAGTGAAAAGTTCTCAGAAAATGTCACATCTCAACTCGAATCTGCGAAATAAATGAGACTTTAGTCTATTTTGTAGATTTGAGTTTTTAATTTAAGTTGAGATGTGATATTTTTTTAAAAGTTTTTAACTGTAGTAGAAATGATTTCTGAAAATAATCTCTTGATAAAACTAGTAAACGCATTTTTAAAAATAATTTTTGTTTAAAATTAAAAATATTTTTATTTCTATTTTCATACAAAAAATAAAATTATTTTATAACAAGTATCCCATATTTTTTTCATTTTCTGTTTTTAGAAAAATTTTGGGAAAGTGTATTTTCTAGCAAACACCTAACTCTATTTTCACAATATTTTAGTTTCTTTATTATTTATATTTTTATTTTCTTTGGTGAATTGTCACATCATTTTTGTTATTCTATTTGTTTTTCATATTTTCTTTGCGCGTATATAGAGGAAGAGTTATATTGACTTGTTCAGTTCATGAGATTGAGAGCGCTTTAACGGTTCTTTGCTTATTTATTTTTACTTATTTAAAAATAAGTCGATTCTTTACTTATTTAACACATCTAATAAATCGGTTCTTTACATCTAATAAGTCGGTTCTTATTTTCTTGCATATATTGGTTTTGTAACGAGCTTTTTATATATATTTTTTTTTTAAAAGACAGCATTTATGGTAGGACACCTTTTTTTGTCATACATGGAGAATAAGATTTTAATACCCTATAATTAACATCAACAGATAAAGAGATCCACGTTGTTTCATATTGCTGTTTTTTTAGTGGTGATGAGATTGAGGCCTATTGGATATTTAAGTTTGACATGATAACTTGAAAAGAGGTTTTTTCTTCCGCTCTCTCCCCTGAGAACTTAGGTTATTTTGCTGGAAAAAGTAGTTAGGTTATTTACATGCACTTTTTTCGCTGAACAGTACTTAACGTATTTGTTTAGGACTTTCGAATAGTTTTTTTAGAGACTACGTATTTTTTGATTTTTACGTAATTTTATATAGATTTGACGGACAGAAAACATGATCTATTGATGTTGGCGTACCGGAAAAAATCCCATTTTTTTCATTTTTTGTTTCTAGAAAAATTTTGGGAAAGTGTATTTCCTAACAAACACCTAACTCTATTTTCACAATATTTTAGTTTCGTTATCATTTATATTTTTATTTTATTTGGTGAATTGTCACATCATTTTTGTTATTCTTCTATTTGCTGTCCATATTTTCTTTACGCATATCTAGAGGAAGAGTTATATGGACTCTTTCAGTTCATGAGTTCAAATTAATAATTTTAGTTCTATATTTAAATTTTGTGACAAAACTTATTGGTGAAACTTTTTAAACAATTTATAATAAAACAAAAAAATCACTAATTACTTTTTTAAATAGAAAAATCACCAAATATTAATACTCAACAATTCATGAAATTTAAGTCATTATGAATGGGATGAATGAACAATTGAGACAATGGGCCGAATAAAACTCCAGCCAATTTTTCTTCCCTTGGTTAAACACCAAACGACATTCTTTTCGGCCTCGTTCACTTCACAGATTCGAGTTGATATTCGATATTTTTTTAGAGCTTTTCACTGTACCAGAAAATTTTGATGTGATATTTTCTGAGAGCTTTTTACTGTAAAAACCTAAAATTGAAAACTCAAATTGGTGAAATGAACGATGCCATTTGTTTCCTTTCTTGGGAAGCGAAAGAACCTCTTCCTACTCCTTTCCACACAAAAAAGAAAAAGAAAAAGAAAAAAATCGCTCTTCCTACTTGTTTATCAGTTGAACCATAAATGGCTTAAACCCTCCTCGTCCTCTATAATGTGGGTAATAATTTCTCTGAGAAATCAATGGGGGTTGGAGGCAAATTATGGGACTTGCTCAAACCCTATGCCCGGAACGAGGGCTTCGATTTCTTGCAGAACAAGCGAGTCGCCATTGACCTTTTTTCTGGATCGTCCAGCACGAGACCGCTCTCAAGTCCAACGCTCGAAATCCACATCTCAGGCTCACCTTCTTTCGTACCATCAATCTCTTCTCCAAGGTCCCTGCATTTGTTTCTAAAAATCGAATGTTTTTTTATTTTCTATTTTAATTGGCACTGGAATTTGAAATGCAGACCTCAACACTGTAGGAAGGAGCGCGTATTTTCCGCCAGGCAAACAAGCGAGAATTGTTTCATATACTTATTTTCAACTACTTTAACTAAAATTTATTGGCCAAATTTCTCTTCTTTTTAATAGTTACTCTAACCCTTTTATCTTTTTCTGGATGAATATTTCATTCAAAACTTATATATATATATATATACACACACACACATCTCTTTTTCTGCAGATGAATTTTACCTTTTTATTCGGTAGACATATTTTACTTTTGTTCAGTATTTACTGTGGCAATGATGATTTTGATCAATCTTGACATCATAAGTTTTATATAAGTTGTTTAAAAATTGTTGTGAATGTATCTTCCTTATTTTGATTATGCCTTCGCTCATTCTTCTTTATAAACATTTTTTGCCGGTCTGTTTCTCCCTCTCCCTTTTTTCTTTTTTTTCACATTTATTTTGGTCCTTTTGGTCTTTTGGTATTAGTATTTGATTGAAAACTTATTTATACATAGATTAGCTTTGTCTTTCTGTTATTGTTGTCTTAGCTTTTACTATTCTATTTAACATTTACTTATTCATATACTAGCTTTTCTTTTATGTCACTCGATTTTCACTTATTTTGGACTTTTCATATTTCTCCATTTTGGTTGTTTCTTCAATTTGAATTTCTGACTTTTTCTTTCATTTTTTTTTTGTTTTTGCCATCTTTCTTATCTATCTCCTATGCCGGGACTTTTGACTCTTTTCTTACTCTACAATATGATTGTAAGCTTTTGTCCTGAGTTTTTTATTTCTCAATTTGTTTTGCAGTTGAGCCTTCTTGATCATTTTGATGGAAATGAAATGCTGACGATTACTACTTCTTTGATGTTTTAACTTTTACTATTCTATAACATTTACTCATTCATACACTAGCCTTTCTTTTATGTTACTCGATTTTTGTTTATCTACAGTTTTAATTTATTTTAGACTTTTGATATTTCTATATTTAGTTTGCTTCCAAAAATTGAATTTCTTTTATTTTCTTTTATTTTCTTTTTTTGCTCTTTTTCTTCTTTCTATCCTATGCCCGGACCTTTGATTCTTTTGTTGCTCTACAATATGATTGTAAGCTTCCGTCCTCAGTTTTTTATTTCCAAATTTGTTTTGCAGTTGAGCCTTTTTTATCATTTTGATTGAAATGCTGATCTTTAAGATCTTTACTGTTTCTCTCATGCTTTCATTACATCTATTTTGTTCTTCTTATTTGGTCAATTTCTACACGTTTTTATCTGATAGATTTTGTTCTTCCTAATCGTTTGTCTTCATTATCATTTTTTGGCATTTTTTGTCTCTCTAATTTTTTGTTTTCTAAAATTTGTATCTTGCAGTTAAAAAAACAGGAGAAAGAAGCAAAACAACAGCAATGTTTCATCATAAAAAAGTTTAAACAAAAATACTGTATATATATCTATATATATAAATATAGTTGTATATATATTTACAATGAATATATATGAAAATTATTCCCAAACTTATAATGATATTTCCCGCAGCAATGCGCGGGATATCAGCTAGTTATTTCTAAAAGGAGATACAAGTCCAAATTGGATTTCTCATCTTATTTTTATTTTCATATTTAAAATAAAAAATGAGATTAATCATCATAATTTTAAATTTTAAATTTATGCTTAGGAAAAAAAAAAACATAAAAACCAATTTTTATTAAACAAAATATCTGAAATTAAATTATGCAAATTGCAGATAAAGAAATTACCATCAATTATGGGTAATTATCGCATGAAATAGGAAACCTTTTTTTTATTTTATAAGAATTGGGGATAATTATTAAAAAAAGCAAAATGCTGTAAATATCATATTTTTGTAATTAAATTAAGTAAATAACATATTTTAAAACTATTTAATGTAAAATAGTAATTTATCAAGTAAATGTGTCATTTACAATAAGTGAAAAATAATTTATATGGTAAAAAATCTTTATTTAAGTGGAAAAAAATCTTTTTAACAATCGTAAAAGGAACTATTTAATGTAAAATAGTAATTTATCAGGTAAATGTGTTATTTACAATAAGTGAAAAATAATTTATATAGTAAAAAATCTTTAATTAAGTGGAAAAAAAATCGTAAAAAGAAAATTTAGGTGGAAAAGAAATCTTTTTACTAGTCGTTAATGAAATATTTATACGGTAAATTGTTATTTAATTTATAAAATTTAAAATACGCTATTTACTCAATTTAGTTCACAAAATTTTCTATTTATAATATTCTCCTGTAAATAAACTTGAAAAAGTAAGAATGCAATTAAAAGTATGGGAAATTACGGCTATTTTGCTGAAATAGAAAAGCTGCACACAAATATTTTGGGCCGAGTGAACTATTGGCCACCCAGCTTAATTTCTTTTTTTTTTTCTTTTTGTTTGGAGAGAAAACCAGTAAAAATGTCATTTAATTACGAAAAAGGAAACAAAGACAACAATTACAAAAGATATATTTTCTTAGATTTTATTATTTTAACTAATAGAATTCTCCACAAATAGTAATGATAATTAAAGTCTTTAATTACCTTCAACAAAAAGTTTTAGTCTTTAATAACCTTAAAAAAGAATTAAAAGTCTTTAATTGCATGACATTACCGTTAAAAAAGGAACCTAGAAAAATAAGACAAATTATGTGTGTAAATATGAATTACCTTGATTTTTGGTGTAAATAAGGGTAAATCGTCATTTTAACATTATATATATAGTTAATACCATGTGTTCTTTTCCGAAAGTAATACCATGTGTTTTTACTAATGAGCTGGTATTTTTGTTATTTTAAAAATGTTAACGGTCAGATTATATATTTTTGTTACGTTGACCAATAGAAGGGAGTAGTCCGAAAGCAATTCAACCTTAGATACCAACTTTTAAAAAATTCTAAACTCGTTGTGAAGACCAAAACGTGCATTTTGAACGTAACAATTAAGCTGTAAATATTAGATTTTGGAGGAAAAAAACTTGAGATACATTAGAGAAAAATTGCTTCAATATGTCAGTTGTGGAAAAAAGTATTTATGATGGCCATATTTGTGAAAAAGAACAGTTTTTATAAAGTCTCTTTGAACTTTGTCACTTGTGTCAATATGTTTTGTGAACTTTAAAATTTGTATGTTGTGGCTCTTAAATTTTATCTCTTGTGTCAATATGCCCGCTGAGTCTAACTCTCTTATGTTTTTTTAACGGAAATGCATATAAATGACACCTGAACTTTGTCACTTGTGTTAATATGTCCACTAAACTTTAAAAATGTACATGTTGTGTCCCCCAAATTATAATATGTCTCTAACTTTTCAACCTTCATCTTGATTCTACCAGTTTTTTTAATGAAAAATGTTGATATGACTATTAAATTACTAATTATCTATGATATTTGTAGTTTATTAAATGCTTTCCCTTCTAAAAATATTAGTTAGGCACCAATTCTCAAAATATTAGTTGATTAAAGGCAATAAAGATGGAAAAAAATGATGAGCAAATATGAGTAATGTAATAAATTTTGTTAGTTTTTATTTTCTTAATATTTAACATAATTAAAAGTGCTCGATATAAAATATGTGTATGCTTTATACCTATATAGTATTTTTAAATCTAAATACGTTTAGGTCATTTTATTTTATTTTATTTTTTTTATAAAAATTCAATATAAACCTTAAAAAACCCATTAATATAACAAACCTTAAGAAAAGATCTTTAAAAAAAAATACATAATATAAAATTCAAGGAAAATCTATCATCTACATTAAGGAACTTATTAATTTAACGAACCTATTCCAATTGAAAAGAGAAAAAAAACTAAAAATTTAATAAACCTATTACATTATATAGATTTTCTCTTCACTTTTTTCTCTCTTTATTGTCTCTAATTAACTAATATTTTAAAAATTTATGCCTAACTAATATTTTTAGAGGGGAATGCATTCAATAAAACCCCAAATATCATAGTTAATTAGTAATTTAATAGTTATGTCAACATTTTTGTTCAAAAAACTGATAGAATCAATATGGAGGGGAAAATGTTAGAGACATAATATAGTTCGGCGGCATAATAGGTATATTTTAAAATTTAGAAGGCATATTAGCACAAGTGATAAAATTCAGGAGGCGTTTATAAGCATTTTTATTAAAAAACATGTAGAATTTATAAAATTTATCCTTATGAAAATAATCTTTTAGAGATTATGTAGAAAGAAAAATTAATGTGAAAGGTAATTTAAGAGCGTTGCTTGACGATAATTTAAGAGCGTTGCTAGACGGCTCCGGTTGTTCTCAACTCCGTAGGCTCCGCATCCCTTACAAGGCTCCACGTGTAAAATGCAAAGCAATTGCAACATTTTTGTTTAAAAAAGTGGGACCCACGTTTAGTGTGACGTAACCACTTTTTTCCCTTCTCATTATTTCCCAAGCGCTCATGCTCAGGTTGTTGCCCTTGTTTTATGAGAGCCAATTCAACAATTCAACTACTAATATGTTTAAAAAATCCCTTATTTTTTACTTTCAGAATATGTTTAAAAAATTTTAGGAGAAATCTCATTTTGTTACTCTTATATTATTTGAACATTGTAATTCTAAAAAATAGTCAAATGGCATATTTAGTTACGCGTAATCAAAATGAACCTGAATCAGAGTTGACAAGATTCAAAATGGATAGGATTCAGAGTAAGAATCGGAGTCAGAATGAGCCGTTTACTTAGTGATAAGATTTAGAATCAGAGTCACTCTAAATCCCATTCATAGCATATTTAGCTACGCATAATCAGAATGGACATAAATTGGAGTGTGCATGATTCAAAGTGGGTAAGATTCAGAGTAAGAATCGGAGTCAAAATGAGACGTTTACTTAGTGTCAGGATTTATAATCAAAGTCACTAATCTCATTCATGTGTTTACCTACACTCACAATGAGAATGAAATATGTAAAAGTATTAATATACCTTTTAAGTCAATTTATATTTTAATTTAAAAAATAAATTATGTACTTATTATATTAAAATTAATCGTAATTAAAAAATATAGTGTAATAATAGGGTAATAAAATAATAAATATAAATTATAAAATTATTTAAAATATAAAAATAAATTGTTAAAATTTAAATAAAATAAATAAAAATAAAAAGTGATGTTAAAAAATTAAAGTATATTATTAATTTTTAAACCTATAAAGTATATATTTATCATTAAAGTTAACAATAATTAGACTAATATTATAGTATTAGGCAAATGAAGTAATAAATATAAGTTGTAATTATTATTTTTTAATTTTATATTTATAAATAAAATAGGGGTATGAAGTTATTTAATATTAATATCATGCAGCTTTACTCAATTATTCCCTTAGGGGGCGTTTAGTATGCGGGAATCAGTAGGAATCATATACCCAGAAAAGTGATAGAAGGTAATATGATTCCTAGGAATAATACATTACTGTGTTTGATTCCATACAGGAATCTTTTTCAAATTCTCAGGAATATTACATTACTGTGTTTGGTTGTTCGCATGGAAGAAGATCCATCCATAATAATAAAAAAAATATTATTAATAATAATAAATATAATAACAATAATAATAATAATAATAATAATAATAACAATAATAACAATAATAATAATAATAATAATAATAACAATAATAATAATAA
>NW_010363935.1:121209-155936 GCF_000414095.1 Morus notabilis | reverse complement strand
CATGGAAGAAGATCCATAATAATAATAATAATAATAATAATAATAATAATAATAATAATAAGATTCTCATAATTTTGAGATTCCTGGGAATTTGAATAACACCATGTTGGGTGGTATTCAAATTACCTTAAAATGAGGGAAACTGAATCCCATGGTAATCACTTTCTTGGGAATCTAAAAATTATAATTCTTATACCAAACACGGTAATATTGTAGATTCCCATTCTCATCCTTAAGATTACTGTATACCAAACGCCCCCTTAATTTTTTGTGATTGATAAATCAGTCTCTGAACTTCTTTCTTTGGTAATTTGTCGCTTAAACTTCAAAACGATTGCACTAGTGGTTCAATTGGCAACGTCTGTAAAATTACTAACGATTTTTGTCACATGAGAATTCTATAAGCTTCTCTCAAGGGTGTTAATTGTCTTTTTATAAACAAAATAAAAATAAAAACAAAAAAAACCTCCAAACACCTTCCCCACCCACATAGTTGTACAAGCTCGGCCACAACACCCCTTTCCTTAGTAGATTTTCTTGTCACATGGCTCTTCTTTCCGTCACCAGATGTAGGCGTTGTTGCTAAATCTCAGACTCACCGCATCCCCCATATGCTAGATCTCGCTGGTGCCATGATTGCTCTTTGGAACCTTATTCGTTTGGGTTTTATATTTTTAGGTTGAGTATTGGTGTATTTTTTTGTGGTTTTGAGTTTTATTTTTTTTGAATTTTTTTTTTTTGCTTATCTTGTATTGTGATGGAAAAGAAGGAAATTACATTTGGAGCAATTCTATTTTTCTATGGTGGGTTATGGAAGAAAATTAAGTGCCCGTTTGGTTCATGCATTTAAATTAATAATTTTTAATTTTGACATTTAAAATTCAAATTTTTTGTAAGAAAAAACGCTTTAACATAATCAAAACTATAAATTTAAACACAACTAACAATCAAGCGTTAAGTTGATTTCAGGGTTCAACCTCAAGTTTATATTATTTTCATACTTTGCTTTTTTTTTCGTGGGAACAATCTTGAGGACGTTATAGATGCATGATGGGAAAATCTAGAAGGTTGCCGTTTCATTCTTTTGCAAAAGTGAGACGTAGGCCTCATTTATTTTACCGATTTGGGTTTTTAATTTCAGTTTTGCTACGGTTAAAAGTTATTGCAAAAAATTATATCTAACTTTTTTACTATAGTTAAAAGATCTCATATAAAGTCACATATCAGTTCGAATTAAAAACTCGAATTGACGAACTGAATGAGGCCGTAATTTTGGATTTTTACTAGGGATGCATAATATCATACATCGCGACTTTTTTTTTACCGTCCCTTGCAAGAGATGTATCGTCTTGAAGGGTATTTCTGTCTTTTTGGGTGTATTAATTAGAAGGAGTGGATTGATTGAAGATAGCAACAGACATATTCTTAAAGGCCCATTCGGTTCGCTAATTCGAGTTTTTAATTTGAGTTGAGATGTGATATTGTGTGAGAGCTTTTTACTGTAACAAAAAAATTAGATGTGACTGTTTCTGAGAGTTTTTTACTGTAATAAAATTTAAATTCTAAACTCGAATGAGCGAAATAAACAGACAGAAAACCCCATTCATCGTCTCTTCAAAATCCCAACAAAAGCTTTCTGTTCAAAAAAAAAAAGCCCATCACATATCCAACCCCACCTCACTTACGGCAGCGGCGAAGATGCCGACAACAACGGCGGAGGTCGAACGAGGAACGACTGAGACGTGGGCAGAACGAAGAAAGATCGCCTTGGGTTTCGAGACAAAGACGGCGGCCTTTCGGGGAGCGAATTGCCGTGGGTTTTGTGACCAGGGCGGCGTGCTTCCGGGGAGGGTGGCAATGGGTTTTGATGGAGAAAGAGATAGAGGAGGGGAGGGAGAGACTCGCGGGTGTGTTGCTAGATCCTTGGTGGCAATTGTGGCGGATCCGGGTTTGTCGTAAGCCACGGGTCAGCCCAGGAACAGCCCCGGGACAGCCTTGAGGCAGCCCCGTTACAGCCCTGATACAATCCCGATATAGCCCCGGGAGTGCCCCGGTATAGCCCTGGTACAGCCCCGGTACAGCCCTGGGACAGCCCCGGGTCAGCCCCAGGACAGCCCCGGGACAGCCCCGGTACATCCCCAGGACAGCCTCGGGACATACCCGGGAGAGCCCCGGAACAGCCCCGGTACAGCCCTGGGACAGCCCCGGGGCAGCCCTGGTACAACCCCGGGGCAGCCCGGTACAACCCCGGGAGAGCCCCGGTACAGCCCCGGTATAGCCCGGGGTAGCACCGGTACAACCCCGGTACAGCCCCGGGACAGCCCCGGTATAGCCTCGGGACAGCCCCGGTACAGCCCTGGAAAAGCCCCGAGACAGGCCCAGGACAGCCCCGGGGCAGCCGCGGTACAGCCACAGGACACCCCCTGTACAGCCCCGGGACAGCCCCGGGAAAGCCCCGGGACAGCTCCGGGGCCCAGGTACAGCCCCGGGATAGCCCCGGGTTAGCCCCGGGACAACCCCGGTACAGCCCTGGTACAGCCCCGGGTCAGCACCGGGACAGCCTTGGGACAGCCTCGGTACAGCCCCGATACATCCCAAGGACAGCCCGGGACAGCCGCGGGGCAGCCCCGGTACAGCCCCGGGACAGCCCCTGGGAAGCCCCGGTACAGCCCTGGGAAAGCCCCTGGACAGCCCCGGGACAACACTGGGGCAGCCCCGGTACAGCTCCGGTATAGCCCCGGGACAGCCCCGAGACAGCTCGGGGCAGCCCCGGTACTGCCCAGGTACAGCCCCGGATCAGCCCCGGGGCCACCCTGGTACAACCCCGGTACAGCCCCGGGACATCCCCGTTACAGCCCCGGGACATCCCCGGTACAGCCCCGGGACAGCCCCGGGGAAGCCCTGATACAGCCCCGGTACAGCACCGGGACAGCCCCGATACAGCACCGGTACAGCCCCGGGGCAGCCCCGGTACATCCCCGGGACAGCTCCGGGGCAACCCAGGTACAGCCCCGGTACTTCCCCAGGAGTGCCACGGTACAGCCCCGGGTCAGCCCCGGGACCGGCCCTGGTACAACCCCGGTACGGCCCCAGTACAGCCCCGGGTCAGCCACGGGACAGCCCCGGGTCAGGCCCGGGACAGCCCTGGGATAGCCCCGGTACAGCCACGGGAGAGCCCCGGAACAGCCCCGCAATAGCCCCGGGGCAGCCCCGGTAGAACCCCGGTACAGCCCCGGGACAGCCCCGGGGCAGCCTCGGTATAGCCCCGGTACAGCCCTGTGGTAGCCCTAGTACAGCCCTGGGGCAGCCCCGGTACAGCCCTGGGACAGCCCGAGTACAGTCCCGGGATAGCCCCCGGACAGCCTCGGTACAGTCCCGGGACAGCCCCGGGTCAGCCCCTGGACAGCCACGGTACAGCCCCAGGGCAGCCCCGAGTCAGCCTAGGGACAGCCCCGGTACAGCCCCGGGAGATCCCCGGTACAGCCCCAGGGCAGCCCCGGTACAGCCCCGGGACAGCCCCGGGGCAGCCCCGGGGCAGCCCCGGGGCAGCCCCGGGGCAGCCCCGGGGCAGCCCCGGGGCAGCCCCGGGGCAGCCCCGGGGCAGCCCCGGGGCAGCCCCGGGGCAGCCCCGGGGCAGCCCCGGGGCAGCCCCGGGGCAGCCCCGGGGCAGCCCCGGGGCAGCCCCGGGGCAGCCCCGGGGCAGCCCCGGGGCAGCCCCGGGGCAGCCCCGGGGCAGCCCCGGGGCAGCCCCGGGGCAGCCCCGGGGCAGCCCCGGGGCAGCCCCGGGGCAGCCCCGGGGCAGCCCCGGGGCAGCCCCGGGGCAGCCCCGGGGCAGCCCCGGGGCAGCCCCGGGGCAGCCCCGGGGCAGCCCCGGGGCAGCCCCGGGGCAGCCCCGGGGCAGCCCCGGGGCAGCCCCGGGGCAGCCCCGGGGCAGCCCCGGGGCAGCCCCGGGGCAGCCCCGGGGCAGCCCCGGGGCAGCCCCGGGGCAGCCCCGGGGCAGCCCCGGGGCAGCCCCGGGGCAGCCCCGGGGCAGCCCCGGGGCAGCCCCGGGGCAGCCCCGGGGCAGCCCCGGGGCAGCCCCGGGGCAGCCCCGGGGCAGCCCCGGGGCAGCCCCGGTGCAACCCTGGTACAGCCCTAGGAAAGCCCCGAGTCAGCCCCGGTTCAGCCCCGGGACAGCCCTGGGATAGCCCCGGTACAGCCCTGTGGTAGCCCTAGTACAGCCCTGGGGCAGCCCCACTACAGCCCCGGGTCGGCCCTGGGACAACCCAGTACAGCCCCTGGACAGCCCTGGTACGACCCCGGGACAGCCCCGGTACGACCCCGAGACAGCTCCGGTACAGCGCTCGGACAGCCCCGGTACAGCCCCGGTACAGCTCCGGAAAAGCCCCGGGTCAACCCCAGGACAGGCCCGAGGCAGCCCCGGTACAGCCCTAGGACAGCTCCGGTACCGCCCCAGGGCAGCCCCGGTACAGCCCCAGTATAGCCCCGAGTCTGCCCAAGGACAGCCCCGGGACAGGTACTGCCCCGGGACAGTCCCGGGACAGCTCCGGGGCAGCCCCGGCAGAGTTTCGGGACAATCCCGGTACAGCCGCGGGAGTGCCCTGGGATAGCCCCGGGACACTCCCGGTACGACCCTAGTACAGCCCCGGTACATCCCCGGAACAGCCCCAGTACAACCCCAGTACAACCCCGGGACAACCCTGGAACAGTCCCGGTACAGCCCCGTAAAATAAGAAAACCAATTCAAGTAGGTTTAGCAATTAGACTACTACCTAAAAAAAGGCAAAGAAGCAAAAGTTAAAGCCACATAACTAAAGTTGCTCTGACAAAGGACTCAAAATAGTTCAATTACCATTAACAAGAAGAACAAGAGGAATCAGGTAACTATAAAGGGGCCCAGCAGCTGTTTTTCCAATCACCATACGCGCAACCTGTGGAACGAGAGAGTGCATGAGCTTTAGCACTCTAATTCAACTCAAACTTCACGTGGATATGGAGAGAGATGGAAAGAATAATCACTACGCATGAAAATAGGAACTACCTGATTATATGAAAGTTATCATTCTTGTTATACAGAACACAATTAAATTTCAAGTACCTTCAAAATCTGAAGTAGTTGCTTCTAAATGACTACCAGAATCAACGTGTCTATTGGAGGTCTTTTGCTGCAATATCTCACCTACAGAAACAATGGATCTAAATAGAGTTAGTAGAAACAGAAATCAAAGAGTAATTACACAATTTAAATAGAAAAAAAATTCCCTGAGACTCATAATTCTTGAGCTCTATATGATAAAACGATGTAGCACCAGATAAAATCTCTGAGTTGAACAGGTTTGAAGGAACTCTTCTTTACTCTCAAAAAAGATGCAAGCAAAAATATTCAGTAGAACAAGGATAACCAATCAGCAGATCCATGGACACAGAAACCTAAAGTTGCAGTTTAAAAGAAAAATCTAATTCATACCTTAATAGCTGCTTTCAAGTCTGTGATCCCTTTGCCTCCCTAAAAACAATTACCAACAGCAATAAATGGAACGAGCAGTCCCAAAAAGTTAAAAAACCAAAATCGTTTCTTCAAAAAAGCAAGATGAAAGTCAGAAGTTACATCATATGTGCTTTGGAACGAAATATCGGCATATGCATGAAACATTATACTGCTGACCCATATGGAAATCTACAAACCATGTAAACAAGATACTTAAAAGAAAGTAAAGCAGCAAGAAGAAGAAATAAGAATCACCAAGATTATTTGACAAGTTTTGTATATCACATGATATCAAATTCTTCCAAATCTATAGTGAAAAGGGCAAGTATTTCCACTCAAAATACAACACAATTAGGAAAACTGTCATTTCATCTAATAAACAACACTTGTAAATAAAATCAATGGTTGTACAATTTGTTTAGCAGAACGTGTATAATTAATTACACACACGCACCGGTATAAGTCAAGATTCAAGAACTGACGAGAATAATGAAAGTTGTTTAATTCAAGATTTACAAACCACAATAAAACTTCAAATGGCATGAAATTTCAAGAAAAGACAGATTGGTTATAGAGCTCAAATAAATTCCCAAACTAAATTTAGGTGTGAAAGTCGCTCTAAGGACACACAATCAGACAATAATTCAAGAACGAAAGAATGTGGAAGTCATTAAATTACATACTGTCCGTGAAAAAAGTCACCGCCAAATCGTCGCACCCAATCGTTGAAATCGCCAATAGCACCTCCGCCGACAGCCTCAAGGAGACCAATCAACGGCGGCCAGAAACACACGCAACAACACACCTAGAACAAGTATTAATAAATGTCATTTTAATTAAAGCCATTATATGAACGAATCTCATATATTGGGTTAAAGTAAGTCTAAAACATATATACATTATAAACATGACACGTATTAAAAGAAAAAATAAGAAGTCGAGATAGAGGGTTTACAACGTAATTTACTTAAAAAATAAAAGGGAACATAGATAACTTCCTTAGAAGAATCCAACTGGCTAATAAAAGCATACTTATGAAATCCAACTTCGACCAACTTTGCTCGAGCCTTTCTCCACTACAAGCTCCCCCCCTAGACCTCCCCTACAGTATCGTCACCGCAGTAGAGTTTAATCACCAAGTTTTACTACAATTACTTGAAATGCGGTTGGATAACATCCTTTTTCAATTAGGTATGGCTTCAATTATTCCTCAAGCCCGGCAATTGGTTAACCATAGATATATTTTAGTTAATGGTCGTATAGTAGATATACCAAGTTATCGCTGCAAACCCCGAGATATTATTCTCCGTTTATTTATCTTAGGTTTAATATTTAGTCAACTTTTATTCTATTATATTATAATAGAAAACGATTGATTCATTATATGGCATGCATTTAAATCTGACAATAATGACATAATCATACCGCTTCCATTTTATTTTGATTGAAAAAACAAAGAAATAAAGAAGAGGTAAGTAAAGTTCTTATGTGTTTCCACGCCTCTTCGAGACCCCGGAAAATGGACAAATTCCTTTTCTTTTCTTAGGAACACATACAAGATTCATCACTACAAAATAGATAATGGTAACCCCACCATTAACTACTTCATTTATGAATTTCATAGTAATAGAAATACATGTCCTACCGAGACAGAATTTATTTGTTATTGTAATTTTATTACAATTTGTAATACATAATGGTAATACATATATGACCAGATGTGTATACCCACAAAGAAGAAGCAAAATCACATTTAAGAAAAAAGTACATTAAGGATTCTGGTTCACAATGACACTGGTGAAAAAAAAAAAAAAAAGAATGAGACTATCGGTAAAAAATAAATAAATATATTAAACAATCTTTGAAGTCATCATAATGGAGCTATGAGCAAAAACTTACGTGCATATTATTGGAATTTGACCGAGGTTGTTTGCCTTTGGTGTTGGAGATTAAAACATCAATATAACAACATTGAACAAGGAATAGTGTGCCCAAATGAATATGTACATAGGAGAAACAAAAGTAAATAGTTGAGCAAAAAACAGAAAAGATCAATAAACCAAAGAAACAGAAGCAATAACAATCCACAGAACTGATATCAAAAAAAAAAAAATGTGGAATAAGCATTCACAAGCAAAAGTTGTGACATATCTTTTGATTAACTTCTGTTTTACTCCCCTATTTCACATCTTTCAAGTAAGTATCTCCAATGAAAAGCTTACAGCAGAAGAAATACACCTATAAACAATGGCCATATTACAGTGCTTATATTTAACGCTAAAACATGCGGTTCTACATATATATAGACGATGACAACATCAAATATCACACCACCAGAATTATAAGATACTCCAATACAAATTGGATATGAGTGTATAAGGAGTTTTTGCATAAAAATTTGAGAATCAAAAAATTAAAAAAAAAAAAAAAAAGTTAAGGATGTCTTGATAGTTGACACACTTTGTTTAGCATCTAACAGCCAACCTTCCTTGGGGGAATTTTTTGAATCTCAAGGCAAAGATTATGAGAAGCTCAACTGCAACAACACACAAGCTAAACAGGAAGATGATTGACACTTAAAAGGCAATGGTTTATAGGCATTTTGGATGCAGGTATAAATTATAAAAATAACCTTTTATGCTCGTTAGTGTAAGCACTACAGCATCCAAGATATTACAGTTTTTCTAGCACATTTCCTTCCTTTTAATTGCAACAAAAATTTATTTCTTCTTATTCTATAACAACAAATAATATGGCTTATAACCACTTGACCTCTAATGATACACTGATGTTATACCATATATGCGTTACAAATTTCTTTGGAAAAAAGAAAAACACTATAATAAATTGACAAGTGGTATAAAGACTTCAACGGTGAATCGTCATAAAAGTAAATATAAGAATCACCAAGATTATTTCACAAGTTTCGTCCATCGAATGAGTTCACATCTTCCTAATTATATAGTGAAAAGGGCAAGTGTCCCCACTCAAAAAACTATACAATTAGGAACAAGTAATTTCATTCAATAAACAACACTTACATATGAAATCAGTGATTGCATAATTGTTTTGAACTAAGAACAAAAATAATAGTAGATATGTGAATAGCATTAAGAAAATAACTAAAGAAGCTGTTTTTAATCTAATCTAATCTAATCTAATAAAAGTAAAAATAGATATATATATATATATATATATATATAGCCGACCCCAATTAAATTGGGATTAAGGCTTATATATATATATATATATATATAAACACAAATAAGAATCACCAAGATTATTTGATAAGTTTTGTTTATCACATGATATCACATTCTTCCAAATCATAGAGTGAAAAGGACAAGTGTTTCCACTCAAAAAACTATACAATTAGGAAAACTGCCATTTCATCTAATAATTAACAACACTTAACTTCAAATGGCAAGATTCAAGAACTCAAATAATTACATATACTATATACCAGAGTCAAGATTCAAGAACTGACAAGAAAACTTCAAATGGCATAAAATTTCAAGAAAAGACAGATTGGTTATAGAACTCAAATAAATTTCCAAACTAAATTAAGGTGTGAAAGTTGCTTTAAAGACAGAACCAGACAATAATTTGAAGAACGACAAGTATGTGGAAGTCGTTAAAATACATACCTTCCGTGAAAAAGCCACCACCAAATCGTCGCATCCAGCCGCTGAAATCACCGACGACACCTCCGCCGATCATCATCAGTCTCAGGGAGGCCGATCGACGGCGGCCAGAAATGCACGCAACAACACACCAAGAACAAGCATTAATAAATGCCATTTAATTAATGCCATTATATGAACGAATCTCGTATATTGGGTTAAAGTAAGTGTAATGCATATATAGATTGTAAACATGACATGTACTAAAAGAAAAAGTAAGGACAGATAGAGGGTTTACTACGTAATATTTACTTAAAAAATATAAGAGAACATTGATATCTTCCTTGGAAGAATCCAAGTGACTAATAAAAGCATACTTATGAAATCCAACTTCAACTAACTTTGCTCCGGCCTTTCTCCACTACAAGCACCACCCCCTTACAAAAAGCCAACCCACAAAGAAGAGACAAAATCACATTTAAGAAAAAAGTACATTAAGGATTCAGGTTCGCATGGCACTGGTGCAAAGAAAAAAAAAGAATGAGAGTATCGGTAAAAAATAAATAAATATATTAAACAATCTTCATTTTTCCATCTTTTCAGGCTTTTCTCCTTGTAGCGCTTTTAGTAATCTCTGCTGGATCAAAATATCTTTCACCGTACTATGTCAGATGCTGAAATTATTTTTTCCATCAAACCGTTGTATCTGTTCAAATTTTATCCCAGACATCATCTTTACTTTTTTGTTTTTTTTTTTTAAATCTTCACCTAGTTCTGATACTAGTTGTTGAAAAAACACACACATCCACAAGACAAGGAAAAAAATTCATTAACAATTTCAAAGAGAGAAAAAAAACACCCATCCACGGTAACAATTCGGCCCACAATATTCAGTAAAAATCTTGGTAATTTTTGCAATCTTGGTAAGTAAATAAAAGATTATATTGGAGATATGCCAAGTTACCATTAGCTGTATTTATTACCATATATTAATGGGTTAATAAAAGGACTAAATGTCGGATTTTTTCTAAAAATAAAAAAATCGTTTTAGTATAGAATTATCTGTACAAAACAGACGTTATTATGCTTAAATTCATCTTTAAACTTTAAATTGAATAAAAGGAAAACAGGCAAATAATTTCTCTGTTATAGAAAGGGGAAAAGATCTTTTTAAAAAAATGTAATAATGGATTAATTTTCGCATAAAAATGGACCTTTATGATATTTTTCATCAAGCGTTTGTGATCACGATGCATGATTATTTGATCTATTTCCCCTTAACCGAAATGGTCATGTTCTCATGGTTTATCGCTTCCTTGTAATAATAATTAAATGAGAAAATAGGAAGAAATTTAACGTGTTTCAGTAAGATGTCTATATTTATAAATTAACAAAGCACATCAATCGAGTAAGTTACTCAAAATTATAATTAAGAAAATTTCTAATATAAAAATAAATACCAATAAGTCAGAAGAACTATTAACAAAAATACTTTTCCTAATATATTATCCCTAATACCCGTATATCATCTGGTTCTATTGGAAGTATGGATGGGATCTGATTCCAGTTTTATTGTGAGCAATTTAGATAAGACAGTTTGGTTCCATATTTATTCCCCGTCCCCCGTTATGATTTATTGAAAGCTGTATCATGTTTTATTTTTTATTGTGATAATGATGTATTCCTTGTTAAGGATTTTGTTATTTGTATTATGACATGTTCACTTTGACATTATATATTTATAATCTATAATCTATAATTTATAACTATATTTAGGAGTTCCTTTTGTGCACTATTCAGGTCAAGTTATTTTGTTGATTCTTATTTTGTCTTATTCTCACTCTTAAAAAATAAAAAAAATAAAAAATAAAAAAAAACTTTTTTTTAGTTTGTACTCTTTATCTTTTTTTTTTCTTTTTCTAAAATTATATATCTTCAAATACGTATAATTGAAATATTTTTATTCTAATTTATCCATGTTGAAATAATTTATTTCAGATATATCTCCAATTAAATTATTGTCATCTAATTCTTTTATTTTATTAAAGTGACCTTCAAACAAACTTTTTTTACTAATGTCTAATCATCATAATAATATAATCTTCACAGATACGTTCATATTCAAATGTGTTTTTCTTCTCATGTGGAGTCAATTTCTTTCTTTCTTTTTTTTTTTTTTCAAGAAAAATTTCATGCTATATATGAAAAAATGCTTGTCTCTCTATTTTTATTTTTTGTGGCCTTTACTTTTTTTCTTTTGTTAGAATTGTTTAGTAGCCGGTTGAGCCGTTTCATGTTGTTGTTGTTATTTTACTTCTTTTTCCCGCCATGTTTAGTCTTTTGTGGCATTAACTTTTTTTTGTATGCTAAAACCGTTTTGAGGCTTGTTGATCAGTCATTTTTTACCTACTTTTTTTTTTCTTAAAATTTATATTTTTAAATTTACTCTTTTTCTCTGCTAAATGTTTAAAAATCTATTTTATCAAAAATATTTTGTTTATTTGTCCCACTTTCGATACTACTTTTAAAGTTCATTTTTCATTAAGAAAATTTTCTTATCATCCTCTAAAATATTAGTTTGTTCCTTATGCCAAATGAGTGAATGAATGGAACTAATGGAAAACTAATTGTGTTATACCTGTGTTCTTTACAACATTCTTTCACTGTTTTGTTTCTTTTTAAAATTTGAAAATATTAAGAAATAATTGAATGCATTTTTTAATTATTTTTCTCTTAATTTTCTCAATATTAAACAACACAGTATTTTATTTTATACTTTAAAATTCCTCTAACTTTTTCCCTAATGTGTCATTCTCGCAGAAGTGTTAACTTTTTAAAGTCAATTAAAACTTTTGTTACTAAAACATAGAAAAATAATAATATCGTAAAATCAAAACTTCAACATGTGGATAAAATTTATAAGGGATTGTTTGGAGGAATTTAAACCTGTGATTTGGGTTCTGCTACATTATTTCTAATCTCACAAAGCATTTAGATTCAAAAATTTTCGCTGTCATAAAAGTTCATGTTAATAAATTAGAATCACTGACTTGAATAATTATTCCAAATAAGTCCTAAAATTACTCTCACGTGCAAAGTACGTAGCACTAATTAGTGTATATATATCTCTGTGTGAGGGCGGGGCGGGGCGGTGGGGCGGGGCGGGGCGGGTAACATCATAAACATGTAATTTTGTAAATGAAATAATTCTACCATTGGTCATTTTTTAAGAAAGTCTGATTTTGGTATTTTTCGTGTTAAAATATCAAATGAAAAATGTTTAAAACATATAATTACTCTTTGGACACTAACAACATTATTGTTAGGGATTGTTTATGGTGGACCTCAAAAAGTGCTTCATGGATGGAGCACTGTTTTTTTAATTGTTGGATTAGTTTTTTAATGGTCAGATTTGTACAGATCCTTATTAAAAATTTACAACGCGCTGCACATAACTGTTTTCGCTGTAGATCTGACCGTTGAAAAAGTAATATAACAGTAAAAAAACAGTGCTCCACCAGTGGAGTAAAAATGGGAGTTCCACCATAGAGGTTCCTTTTTCTAGGCATCGTTCATTTCACCAATTCGAGTTTTCAGTTTTAGGTTTCTACAGTAAAAAGCTCTCAGAAAATGTCACATCTAACTTTTTCTGCTACAATGAAAGCTCTCAGAAAATGTCACATCTCAGCTCGAATTGAAAACTCGAATCCGCGAAGTGAACGAGGCCTAAAATTTCAAGGTATTTTTATATATAAAAAACAGACTATTAAAATGATTTTTTTCTTTTGAAAAATTATAGAGTATTAAAGTGATGTTTCCCCTAATTTTAATAATGAGTAATCCTAAAAACCGAATTTATTTGAGATATTTTTTTTTATAAATGCTAGTCTAATTTTTTGATACGTGTCATCTTCATTTTTTTAAACAAACTCATTTAATAATAAGTCACTCTTTTTACACTTATTTGAAAAAGTACATATGACACGTGTCAAAAAATTAAGTCAACATAATGCAAATGATCAAAGTTCTCCTCCCCATATCACAATACCCAACATCACAGTTGCTAATTAATCACTTGTATGCACGAATCTTCACTTAGATACAGCCCAAGATAGTGAAAAATCATGAAATTCTACCCTAGTAGTTAACGTGTTATATGCGCGCGCGCGCAAGATATGCTTGGAATTAGAGGAACCTATTTGATAAGAAATCTCATGTAAGAAAAAAAAGACCAACGATTGATTTATTCTCGCGAACTCAATTTATTCAACTTGGATTACATTTTATATGAGGACACTGAAAAGTTAGATGGCATAGAGTGATATGTGCTTACTATGCTATAGATAATGGGTGTTCAAAAATAATAAATAATCTATTAAACCGATCCGATTCAATGTGAAAGTGTTGGTAACCGGTAAGTGCGGGTTGGAGTGGTGCCCTTGACCGATGATTACCGGGCAATTTTCTTCACTCTTCTAAAGTTTTCCGGCAGATATCATAAAGCATTGCAGACAAAACCAATATCTTCACAAAAGTCAACACCTAAAACTTTTGGTAAGACTAACAAGTCCGGTATCATAGTCATTCCTTTACAATTTTTATATTTTCAAATTATTTTAAAATTAAAAGTTTACTTTTAAAAATTAGTTAACGTTTGATTCATGAGTTCAGAATTATTTTTAATTTATGTGTGTTTTTTACAGGAGAAAATACTGTATCGAGCCACGAACATCCGAACCATGACACGAATTCTTACTTCAAATGGAGCATTAATGATTATGGTAAAAATGGATTTAACAGTTAGAATAGGATTATGTATTGAAGGACAAAATAAAATAACATATTCTATTACATTTCTAATGTCAAATAACAATTGTCATTAACATTGACGTCGGATCGGAGATGGTTGAATAATAGTATCAATGGTGACATCCCCCTTGCCTCAGAAATCAGTCCTCTCTCGATATAAGATTCAACAGATGAATGAGTTTGATGGCGCCATACCCGACATGTTTGTAAACTCAACTCAATTGAGGATGAGTGTGCCCCTTCTGCTAGAGGTTGAGATTATTACACACGGGAGAAATAACAACATGAAATGGCACATTCCCATTGGTTGGGACTCTTCTAATGCTAATGCTACAAGTCCTTATTTGAGATCTAACAAATTCCATCGTTCAATAGGTAATCCTAAAGCCTTTGAGAAGTTGCAAGTCATATACTCTACTACAATGACTTCAATAGCCCCTTGTTGTTAAGGTCTAGAATGAAAGTTCCTTCACCCCAAATTAAGAGAGAGTACAGATGTACAAATAAATGGTCATTAGTATTATACAACTACACACTAGTTGCTTCCAAGTTCCAAACGACAATGAACACAAATACATTACACACTCGATAAAAGAGGGGGGGGAAAAAAAAGAGACAGAGAGAAACGACAAAGTCTTCCCCAAACGACAAAGTCTTCTTACGACTTCTGGGCTTCGGGTCCGAGAATTCCATTAACGACCGTAGTCGCGACCAAAACCCCCAAAACCTCCGCTACAGCCACCGCCCCGGCCTGCGCCAGCCCGTCGAAACCCACCGCCGTTTCGATCTCCTTCTCCGCCGTTTCGATACCTCTCTCCGCCGCCTCTATTCCCCTCTCCGCCGTCTCGATTCCTTTGTCTGCCGCCTCGAATCCCTCCCTCACGATCTCCTCCGCCGTTTCCTCCACCTTCCGAAGCCCCTTCCTGATCCCAAACAGCCCGATGCTCTCCGCTCTGGAAGACCTCTCTCCGATCGCCGCCGCCGCCGTCACCGCCGTTAGAGAGAAAATAAGCTGTCTCCGGCCGGGAATGGCCGTCGCCGCCGGCGAGGATTTGGAGGCGCGTACCTGAAAGGAAGCGCGACGGAGAGGGATGGTTTGGAGAAGAGGAGAGATCGTGGAAGCCATTGTTTTCGGGGAAAGTTGGGTTTGTGGTGGTGAAGTATGTGAAGCAGCAAGCTTCGGTAGTTTATGTGGTTGGACTGCAAGGAGTTAGATTCTGTTGCAATCTTTTGCATGTCGAAGTTACAGTTTTACCCTTTGCTCATGTGCTGTTCATCTAACTGGTGGTCATAAGCTTTTTTGTTTGGTTTTTTTTTTTTATTTTTTTATTTTTATAAATTGTGCGGAAACCTCATCATTTGCGGCATTACATGTGAGTGCCTAGTTCTTTATTTTTTTTCCTGATAGTTATTTTTACAGTTTAATGTAATTTTTACTAGATTCAACAGTTAAATACTAGCTTTATTAGTTTGCCTCTCAAATTAATAACCGACATCAATTAATAGATGACAATTAGAATTTAAAATGTTAAAATTTAAAAAGTTCATGCTCTATCTAAAAAAAAACAAAAAGTGTGTGTAAATTTGTGTAAAAATTTTGGACAGCTTTTATTAACTGAGTCCGTTAGGATCCTATTTCTTAAAAATGAAAATTGGGGATGTAAGTTGCAAAACTCAAATATTTTGAGTGAATCAGTACAAAATCTTCAATGCAAATATTAATATCAATAGTATATCTATCACTAAAAGTATAATATGATTTGTTCTTGAAGAAAACAAAATTATAAGACTTCATTTAAAAAATAATGATTTTTTTCTCATTCCTCCCTGAACTTTTTACTCATCATCATAGGAATGATAATTTTTGTAGTGAGACATTCTCACAAATTGAGAATGGTTATTGACCAAAAACACTCACACACACATACGAAATTATGTCATATTTTGAGAAACTAAGTGTTATTTTTTAGGATAATAAGTCTGTTAGCACCTCAACTTATGATTGTGCTTCTTAAATTTAAAATTTTGACACATTGTATCCTTAATTTTTTTTTTATTTTTTTACAATTTTAGTCCTAGACAATAAAATTAATGAAAGATTTCCCACACATACGAAATTCTGCCCTATTTTGAGAAATTAAGAGACGTTTGGTTCATGGATTAAAATCATGAGATTAAAATAATTTTTGATTTACGTGTATTTTTTGTGAGAGAAAATACTATAGCGAACCATGAACCATGATTCGAATCAAGGTACGAATCCCCTTACCAAACATCATTTGTTAGGTTAATAAGTCTGTTAGCACCTGAACTTTGAGTATGATTGTGCTTCTTAAATTTAAAATTTTGACATATTGTATCCTTAAATTTTTTTTTTTTTTTTTTTTACAATTTTAGTCCTAAACAGTAAAATTAATGAAAGATTTTTTAAATTTAATGTTGATAATCACATAATAACAAAAAAATTATACATGAATAGTTACAATATAGGTAAAACAATATAATTTCTAATAGATTTTGATACAAAACAAGATTGAACCCGCAACCCCCATCTAAACCCCACCCCACCCCACCCCACCCAAATCCCCCAGTGTCACTAAATCAAAAGGTCTTAGGCTTAATTTTTAATAGATTTTGATTATATCAAAAGGAAAACTTTGCATATAACGTATTTCTTTCCTTATAATTTTAAATTATCATGTGTTAGACACATTGTTATCTTTATTAAAAATCGTTTGTAAAATTTACTCCTGGGGATTAAAATTGTTAAAAAAATAAAAATTTTAAGACTAAATATATCAAAATTAAAAATTATGAGATCAAAGTATCACTATTGACTATACTCAAAAGTTCATGGACCGAATGAAAATTTATCTCTCTCTCTCTCTCTCCTTCCTTCCCACCCCTTCTATCTCTAGGATTTCTTTCTTTTCTTTGTGCGCGGCTCGCTTTTCTCTTTTAGAGTACTATAAAAAATTTGACATTTAACGACTCTTACAAGAAAGACGGTTTATGAAGAAACCGTTGTCTAAAGTGAAGTTATAAATGCGACTTCCAAGCTGGCGGTTTTAGACAACGATTTTTTTAGAAACCGTCGTCTAATGTTCAAATATATAACGATGGTTTCTACGAAACCGTTGTCTAAAGTTGTCTTTAAACCCAGTTTCGTTTTGCGAAATTTCACTCGAAAATCAAAACACCCGCCCATTCTACCAAATCCCTCTGCCCAGACTACGCCGCCAGTCCAAATAGTGTCATTTTTCCTTTCGTTTGCCGCTTACCGACTGCCACTGTCTTGTCCACAAATCTGCGAATAACCTCAAGTAAATTTCATTAATCTTCTCTTTTTTATATAAATTTGAGTAATATGGATATTGGGTTTATGTTTTGTGGTAAAATTTGTTAGGTTGATGATGAAATTAGTTTAAGTTTTGTGGTTTTGAGTATTATGGATGTTGGATTTTTGTTGTTTGTCTTGAATTTGTTTGGTAGATGATGAAATTTGTTTAGGTTTTATAGTCTTGAGTAATATGAATGTTGAGTTTTTATTGTTTGTTTTGAATTTGTTTGGTAGATGATGAAATTTGTTTAGGTTTTATGGTTTTAAGTAATATGGTTTTTAGTATTATAGATGATGGGTGTTTGTTGTTTTATAAAATTTGTTGATGTTGATTATGAAATTAGTTTAGGTTTTGAGATATGAAGTATTATAGATTATGGGTATTTGTTGTTTGTCTTGATTTGTTAGAAATGGACTATAGTTTATGTGTTTGGGTAAATAAGATTTTTTTTTTTTTTAGTTTTGTTGTGTAGCAATGGATAGAAAATGGATGTTTGCAAATAGGTTGAGTAATGAATATGAGAAAAGGGTTGAAGAATTTATTTCCTTTGTAAAGAATATAATGAAAGGGAATATGATTCGTTGTCCGTGTGTGCAATAAGGCAATATTAGAAGACAATCAATGTAAGATCTTAGATTCCATTTGTTCTGATATGGCATTGATCGGGCTTATCAAACATGGATATGGCACGGTGAAGAGGTTCCAAGTTCATCTTCAGCGGTTAGAGGAATTGAGAGGAATGACGTTGATATTGATCATGAAGATGATGGAAGTAACATGGTTGATATTATTAATGATATGGAGGAAGAATTTGTGCACCGATCGGAGGAAGAATTTAAGAAGATGATGGATGATGCGGAGACACCATAATATAGTGGGTGTAAGAAGTATACCAAATTGTCCGGATTAATTAGATTGTGGAACTTGAAGGCATTGGGTGGGTGGTCAAATGCAAGTTTCACAAGACTCTTAGAATTTCTAGAAGATGCACTTCCGGATAATAATAAAGTGTTGAGTTCTAAGTACGAGGCTAAGAATACGTTGAGCTCTATGGGGATGGAATATGAGAAAATACATGTGTGTTCAAATGATTGTGTGCTATATGAAAAGAATGTGAAAACTTGGACCAGTTTCCGGTGTGCCACGAGTCTAAGTGGAAGAAAGGTAAGAAACCATCCAACGAGATAAAAGATGTGCCGGTGAAGGTGTTATGGTATATTCTGATCGAACTAAGATTAAAACGATTATATCGAAATCCGGAGCATGCTAAAAATTTAACTTGGCATCATGATAAGAGGATCGACGATGACATGCTATGACACCCTGTCGATTCTCCATAGTAGAAGACATTTGATGCAGAGAATCCTGAATTTAGTGCGGAACTTAGGAATGTCTGTCTTGCATTGCCGACTGATGGGATGAATCTGCATAGTAATTTTAGCAGGAAACATAGTAGTTAGCACGTCATCCTTATAAAGTACAATTTTTTTGCCAAACTTGTGTATGAAGCGGAAGTTTTTAATGTTGGCCTTGTTGATTTCTAGACCTAATCAACCAAAAAATGATATTGATGTTTATTTGACACTTTTAATTGACGAGTTGAGGAGATTGTAAGAAAGGTGGGATCGAAGATTCAAACACATCCTCATAAAATGAGCTTAATTGCAAACAATCCTTTTTAATGTTTTCTTCTTCAGCACAAATTTAAAGAATAATTAAAAAAAATACTGTTCCATTGAACCCATGACGAAAGTAAGTCCCTGTTCTTTCTTTCTTTTTGGATGAAAAAGAATATTTGATCTAACATTTCCATTGCTTGGGTGATTTGATTAACAAAATTGTAAAGCATGTTGAAATTAAATAAGCAAAGCTCAAGATCATAAACATATAATCTCAATAAAAAAGACAAGTTCAACCCACGAATTACAGAGTATAAAAAAGGAAAAAGAACAAGCTCTGGTTAATTTTTAGAACGAACCATATTCGTTTCCATTTCACGCTTTAAAGTAAGATGAATTACAAAACATAACAAGAAGATAAAATAGAGGGCTGAGATATGATGGTGATCAAGGGCTGATATTAAATGGGATATTTTTGTCATTTCATAACATAGTCAGATGGCCACCCTTTAAACGTTACCATGTCAGCTATTCCGTCCATTAATTACACGGAACTTTTATAATTAGAGGAGTGTATATATTGGGCCTATTTGATAACATTTTTTAAATAGTTTTATTTTTAGTACAAAATTAAAAATGAAATTATTTTAAAAATTATTTTATGATTGATTTTAAAATTACGTTTCATTAGTTTTTTAAGAAATTATTTTGAGTATAATAAAAAATAAAATTGTGTTTAGTTATAATTATTAATTAATTTATTATAACATTGTTGATAAATACTAAAAAATAAAAAAATAAATAAATTTTAACCGTTTTTTAATTCTTTCACAAAAATTATTCTCACACTGCTTTTTATTTTTAAAATATTTACTAAACAAATACGATTTACAGACTATTTTTATTTTCGTGCTTCAAAACTAATTCTAAATACGCCCACTAATTTTTAAAATTTAAAAGATAAATAAGTGACAACATTATTACAATTAAAGGGACAAAAATAAAATTTATCTAAAAAATAAAGACATTATTTTATCTAACTCAAATTATATATTTTTTTATAAAAATTTAAATTTAACTTTTTTATTATTATATTTTTTATCACATATTAAAGTTCACAACTCAAATTTAAAAAAAGAAGATATCTAACTAACTCACTTGTCAGAGCTGATGCATAACATTACTCATTCGATATTTCTCACCAATCTATTTTTGCGCCAGAAAAGAGGGGTTTTCATTTTTGAAGCAGAGAGAGAGCGAAAACCCCAAGAGAAGAGCCCTTCATAACTCCTGTCTTCGAAATCGAACGGAAGCCATGGCTGAAGAAGCTCCGGTGTTGGAAGTCTCTGCTGCGGAGGCGGCGGAGCAACGTGGAGCAGTCCCGAATGCCCTAGAAACCCAGGCCTCGAACGAGGCCACCATGGAATCCGGCGTACTGGGAGGTACTATGGAGTCTACTTGCAACAACGATAACGTTTCCGCTGCGACCTCCGACGCCGAAGGCGAGAAGTCACTGGAGCTCGCAGATCAGCTGATGGAGAAGGGATCCCAGGCCCTCAAGGACTCCGATTACGGCGAGGCTGCCGAGTTCTTCAGCCGTGCCCTAGTATTTTTCTTAAAGACTTTTTGCGTGAAAGGTAGGGAAATGGGAAGTGTATGAAGCTCTCTCTCTCTCTCTCTTCCCCCCCGGGGCCCCGAGTATAATGAGTTACTTTATTTTGTTTGATAATTTTGGAAGAGCGAAAATTTCCCTTTTTCTGATTAATTTTGTTTAGGGTTTCTTCTAAGATATCTATGAATGGTTATGTGGTTCAGCAACTAGTGATATTTGATTTAGGTTTTTCGACTCAGTAAACTAATGGTTCTTAGTGGAAAATAGAATGGGGAAGAGCTGGCAAAAGCGTTACGGCTATGTTTGATATATGGGTTCTGCTACTGTGTAAACTCATGGTTTTGATTTTGGTCCTACTAGAGTGTTTTTTTTTTTTTTCACAAAATATTTGAATTTCAAGATTTGAATTTCAAAGTCATAATCGAGAACCCTAATTTGAACCCTAGTTTGAACCCATATACCAAACGGGCCTCGTAATTTCCAGGAAGGGAAGCTACACAAAAAGAAAATATGTTTTTTTTTTTTTTATTAACGTTAATACGGGATCGATCGACTGATGGTAAGGTCATACTTGTTTTATATGCTGTTGAGGTTTGTGCTTTTCCCAAATTATGCTTGGTCTTCGTTTTATGTTATGATGATTAAGCTTTTGTTCTAGCTTAGCTTCAGTCCGGTCAAGTTATTCAATGCTTAGTAAGGCTAATTTGTGTACATTATTAGTGTTCTTACTTAGATGAGGCCCCTTTTCTGAAGAATGGGTAAGCGAGGATTGGAGCTCTGTGAAGAGTGGCAATGTTTGATTTTTCATATCATGTACTGTTCTAACTGGTTCCTGGCTGTACTTAATATGACCGATGTTGTTGAATTTGTGGTATTTCTTTGCGTTCATTGAGAGCAACTTCTTTAGGCACACCGCAAACTATTTTCTTTCTGTCATGTGTCTCTTGACTTTAAAGAGTACTTGTTGGTGGTGTTTGATTGGAAAATCAGGGTTGCCTGTTATGGCGAGCTTGCTCCTGAATGTGTTAATTCATACTACAAATATGGATGTGCATTGCTTTACAAAGCTCAAGAGGAAGCTGATCCCCTAGGTAATGTACCAAAAAAGGAGGGCGAATCTCAACATGAGTCTGCAAAATATGGACCTGTTAAGAGTGTCACAAATGGTGAATCTTCCACAGCTTCTGCTTCAAAGAAAGTAGGAGATGAAGAGACTGTTACTGTGAATAATCCAGAGGCCGTAGCTAATGATGGTAGGCATATCTCTCTTGCACAATTATTGCACTTTTATCTATCGAAATCTAATGTTAGAACACTTTGTTGTATCATTTTCTTTTACAAGCTAAAAAATTGGTCATGAGTTCGTGCGCTTTATTTACTTGCCTTGCTCTTTTATTATGACCAGCTTTCAATGGGAATGACCAAGAGGAAGGTGATGACAACAGTGATGATGAGGACCTGGCTGAAGGTGATGAAGATGAATCAGACCTTGATTTGGCATGGAAGATGCTAGATGTTGCAAGAGTGATTGTGGAGAAACAGGTGTCTGACACAATGGAGAAAGTGGGCATATTATCAGCTTTGGCAGAAGTTGCCATGGAGAGAGGTGCATCTATGTGCTTGATGCATATTTCTTACTATCTTTTTGGTTAATTTCAATAATTGCCTTTATGTGGACTGAGCTTGAATTTTGTTCCTTTTGTTCACTCTGCAGAGGACATTGAAACTTCTCTCAGTGACTACCAGAAAGCACTATCCATCTTAGAGCGTTTGGTTGAACCTGACAGCCGACATATTGCTGAACTGTATCCTTTTCATGACCAAGATTTGTTTAAAATTTCTCCTCCTGTACCCCTGATTGTAACTCAAAAACTTAACTGTATGATTTAGAAACTTTCGAATATGTTTATGTCTGGAGCTTGGGTCTAAGCCCGAGGAGGCCATTCCATACTGCCAGAAAGCTATTTCTGTTTGCCAGGCTCGAACGAAGCGGCTCATAAATGAAGCAAAGAGTTTAGCAGAATCAACGTCATCATCAACATCTGCTTCTGATACAGACAAACAGGAAGAGATAGAAACACTAACAGGCCTTGCCAGTGATCTAGAAAAGAAGGTAATAGGGTTGCCATTAATTTCAAAACATCTAAGTTTTTCTTTTAAGAGTTGTGAGTCAATCATGCAACTTTTGGTTTACAGCTTGAAGATTTGCAACAGCTAGTGTCAAACCCAAAGTCGATTCTTGCTGAAATCCTAGAAATAGCAGCTGCAAAGTCAAAAGGCGGTGAGATCGGTGCATCTTCTTCTGCACTGCCGCATAAGTCTTCACCGATGGATACTGCTAAAAGCAATGGAGGTTTTGACACTCCAACTGCTTCTACTGCTCAAACAAGTGGATCTTCTGGGGTCACACATCTTGGAGTGGTAGGAAGAGGAGTCAAGCGAGTGGTGATGAATTCGGGCACGGCCGAATCAAGTCCACCCAAGAAACCTGCATTAGATTCTTCAGAAGATAAGAAGTAATGGCAAGATCTCTTGAAGGTATAGGATTCAATAATGTGCAAATGAAGGAACTTAAAACTAAAGGTTTTGGATTCTGTTAATTAGGGAAACCGATAAAACTCCTTTTGCAGACAAGTCTCAGACAAGTCAACTTTTTCTATGGTAGATCTTGTCGTTTCTTGTATCGAAGGTTATGCATTCATGCAACATTGACCGTGTATTTTGCTATGCTTGTTTTGTAAGGTAGGTTATATTAATTAGTCTTCACATATTTGGTTTTATCTCCTGGCTGTGCCATCCTAACATAGCGTGGACCGGTGGATCTTCCCGCATGGGCCTTTTGGTTTTGCTATGTTAGAATTAAAGAACAAAGGTTTTTTTTTTTTTTTTTTTTTAATCATAGAAATAGAAGAAGTTGGGCTCACAAATTCACAATCCACATTGTTAGCCATGTCATTTGGAAGATTTGAAATGCTATTTAATTGACTTTTCCTTGCTTTAATATTTCAGTTCATTTAATGACATGTCGTAGTGTAGTATGACTGGTTAGACATGAAACACCAAAAATTAGACAGGTGACTTGAATCCTTTGAAATCCACGGCTTTATATGTTGGAGTCTTGCCGTCTTGGCCATGAAAACTTTATCCAAAAAATAGAACCTTGGCTATAGTTTCATTTTGTCGAGAAAGTTACCTCATATGAGGTTTGACTTCATTATTAAGCTACAAATATGGGTTATTTTTGTTTTATTGGCAAATGACTAACGTCTGATTTCAGCTGAGGAAAAGTAGGGATTTGGTCTTGTCCCAAGGGACCTTCCATCACCTCTGTGGTCCAACAGCAGAACTGCAACACAAACTGCTTTTTCTTTCTTTCTTTCTTTCTTTCTTTTTTTCCCCCAAAAACCAACTGTTTCTCTTACTTGCGATTTTAATGGGATTTACCAATTATAGTGCTCGTTGGAAAATTTCGTGAAAATATTGTTTGGGAAATAATTGGACAACTGAAAAATATAAATAAAATTGACTTGTTCATAAAAAACAGTAGCTTGAAGGAAAATCATTTCCCCTAGTTTGGAAGAATGTGATTTCAGAAATTACAGTGTTTGGAAAATAAGAAAGCAATTTTTTTTTTAAAAAAAGAGTTAATTTGATAGCATGGCCAATGCATTATCCAATGGTCATGCTCCTTTGATTGGTTAAGAGAAGCTTTTAACTGATTAAGCATATGGCATCATAATAGCATTGGCTGAGTGAAAAATCTCACATGGGCTGATCATATATATAAATATAAAGTAGAATCAATCACCATCGTTTGGAAATGCATCACCTTTTTTTTTCCTTTTTTTTGTGTGTGTGTGCGTGTGGAAATTCATCACCTAATATGGTGAAGTAACTCTTCTGTCATTGTCCAGACAATTTAATGCCCGAATATCTTCTAAAGACGTTGGAATGGTTTCCCAAGATTTTTTATCATTCACAAGTGGATCATTTAATGGAGAAATCTCTTGTTGGACTTAGTTTTTGTCTTTATATCTTGGGTACCAAATCAAGCCGACCGTGCTTGGCTTTTATCTTACAAAAAAAAAAAAGAAAAGAAAAAAAAAGGTTGGCGTGAGCATCTAATCCAACAGAAAAAGAGGGAAATGTCGGATTGATAGAATGTGTGGGTCTAAATTTTTACTTCTTATTTTTTATTAATATCTTTTTTAATTAAATAATTACATCAATTAAAACGGTATTAATTAAAAGTTGTTGGCAATAATATAGATAATACAAAGAAGAATAATATATATAACAACTTTTGCAATAACAAAATAATAAAATTGTTACAACACAAAATCAACCTTTCTACCAAACTTCGAAAAAAATGAATTGGCAAGGATGTCGAGGCACGTGAACCACGTTTTCCTTAAAACAGATTCGTCCCCTCTGGCGAGTGCTTGAGGTAACGTTGGACGTCCGTCTCTCAGGATACAACGACAACGACGGTAGCTCGAAGCACTATCGGAACCGTCCGGCGAACTAGAATTCAAATCTTCCTTCTATCACCAAAACCGAACTATAAAGAACTGAAAGAAAGACTGAAAGAAAACAAGAGAATAGAGAGAAAAGTTCTGTGAAGGTGTGTCCACAAATGGCTGGAGATGCCCATTTATATAGGCTGTTGCAGGGGATGTTACAAAGCTGGAATAATGGAGAATAAAGCCAATTATTCACGGCTTAATGGTGATTCAATTTAGAGGTTATAACCTCTGAAATTTTCAGATGCATCTGCTCCAAAATATGACCAGATTCAGAGGTTAAATGTCTATAAACTAAGTAATAATGCTGGTTATTGCTGCAGTTTCCACACTATGCACTAATGCAGAGTTAATCATCCCCTAATGTAGCAGTTTCAGATTTCAGTTGGAAAAATAAAAAAGAAAAATTGCAAAACAAAGCCCGCACGGAACGTGTTTTTTGGTCTGGAATTCGTGTCTGCTTAATGGTGATTCAATTTAGAGGTTATAACCTTTGAAATTTTCCAGATGCATATGCTCTAAAATATGACCAGATTCAGAGGTTAAATGTCCATAAACTAAGTAATAATGCTGGTTATTGCTGCAGTTTCCACACTATGCACTAATGCCGAGTTAATCATCCCCTAATGCAGCAGGTTCAGATTTCAGTTGGAGAAGTAAAAAAGAAAAATAGCAAAACAAAGCCCGCACGGAACGGGTTTTTTGGTCTGGAATTCGTGTCCGCAGGTTGCGGGTGCACACATTGGGCCCCTTTATATAGGCTGTTGCAGGGGATGTTACAAAGCTGGAATAATGGAGAATAAAGCCAATTATTCACGGCTTAATGGTGATTCAATTTAGAGGTTATAACCTCTGAAATTTCCAGATGCATACCAGATTCAGAGGTTAAATGTCCATAAACTAAGTAATAATGCTGGTTATTGCTGCAGTTTCCACACTATGCACTAATGCAGAGTTAATCATCCCCTAATGCAGCAGTTTCAGATTTCAGTTGGAAAAATAAAAAAGAAAAATTGCAAAACAAAGCCTGCACGGAACGGGTTTTTTGGTCTGGAATTCGTGTCCGCTTAATGGTGATTCAATTTAGAGGTTATAACCTCTGAAATTTCCAGATGCATACCAGATTCAGAGGTTAAATGTCCATAAACTAAGTAATAATGCTGGTTATTGCTGCAGTTTCCACACTATGCACTAATGCAGAGTTAATCATCCCCTAATGCAGCAGTTTCAGATTTCAGTTGGAAAAATAAAAAAGAAAAATTGCAAAACAAAGCCCGCACGGAACGGGTTTTTTGGTCTGGAATTCGTGTCCGCAGGTTGCGGGTGCACACATTGGGCCCCTAACCCGCCGGGACCGTGATTCGCACCCCCCACCCCTACGCATGAGAGTCTTTCTCGTATACATGCTTACCTAGACATCAAAGTGTAATCATTTATAAACACCACCAAGGCTTCATTCCTAGCCAATCTGGGATTTTTGTAATTTCTAACTATATTAACCACTTCAAGTGACATACTTAGAACATCAATTTCTCATTCACCCAATATCCATTTTTAGTGTATGAATAATCGATTTCGATCTCCTCACGACGGAGAACACAAATCCATCAAGACCTGTCCCAAAATTCAATTAGGCCATTTTCCAAAATGGGCCACAAAATGGGCATTTAATATGGCTTAACAAACCATTTTCTAACAAAAGTAAAGGGTAAAAATTCAGACTCATGCATTTTAAAAGTAAGTTCAACAAATTCTCCTAATTTACAATCTTTTTTTAGACACAACCAATTCCATTCAATACTATATTAGATTTCTTAACATTACATAGGCCTAGTTTGGTAGTGCTGTAGATTTTAAAAAAATTACTTTTAACTGTGCTGAAGGAAGAAGGAACTGTTACAAAAAGCTGCTGAGTGTTTGGTAAACTATAATTATAATAGTTGTGCTAGTTCTAAAATCAACGTAATAGCGTTTGGTAAATTATGAGGTTGAATTTCTTTGAATAGTTAAAATTACGATTATAATATTTATTGCTGCAGTTTCCACACTATGCACTAATGCAGAGTTAATCATCCACTAATGTAGTAGTTTCAGATTTCAGTTGGAAAAATAAAAAGAAAAATTGCAAAACAAAGCCCGCACGGAGCGGGTTTTTTGGTTTGGAATTCGTGTTCACTTAATGGTGATTCAATTTAGAGGTTATAACCTTTGAAATTTTCCAGATGCATATGCTCTAAAATATGACCAGATTCGTGGGTTAAATGTCCATAAACCAAGCAATAATGCTGGTTATTGTTACAGTTTCCGCACCCTACACTAATGTAGAGTTAATCATCCACTAATGCAGCAGTTTCGGATTTCAATTGGAAAAAAATAAAAAGAAAATTTTCAAAACAAAGCTCGTACGGAGCGGGTTTTTTAGTCCGGAATTCGTGTCCGCAGGTTGCGGGTGCACACATTGGGAAGTGACATACTTAGAACATCAATTTCTCATTCACCCAATATCCATTTTTAATGTATGAATAATCAATTTCGATCTCCTCACGACGGAGAACACAAATCCATCAAGACTTATCCCAAAATTTAATTGGGCCCTTTTCCAAAATGGGTCACAAAATAGGCCTTTAATATGGCTTAACAAACCATTTTCTAACAAAAGTAAAGGGTAAAAATTCAGACTCATGCATTTTAAAAGTAAGTTCAACAAATTCTCCTAATTTACAATCTTTTTTTAGACACAACCAATTCCATTCAATACTATATTAGATATCTTAACATTACATAGAATAGGATACAATTATCGTGTTGTAATATATTAATAAGATGCTTGGTATGAGTATTGTATTGAATAAATTAATACAAACTGTAAATTAATGAATGTGGCTCACTTTTTAAGTATTGTATTTATCTCATATCTATAATCCACCTCGGAGTTTTGCCCAACTGGAGATCGAGGTCAGGTTGAGTTTGAGATGAGATCATGTCAAAACCTATAATTTTTAAAAGTTCAGGAACCACAATTGAAATTTATATTTTTCACGAATTTTATTTTTTCCTTTTAATTTTTTAAAATTTTATTTTGACCTCTCAACTTTTTAAAAAATATATTTTGACATCTCAATTTTTAAAAAATTACATTTTGCCACTTATTTAGGAATATATATATATATACCTAATTTTTAGAAAACTTTACAAAAAGACTTGGATTAGTGTCACGATCGAGGGGAGGTTCAGAAATAAATTATACAATGCAATGAAATGTACAGTTGCAGCTCATATTGCTTTAGCTTATTAACTTTTTTAATATCATTACACCAAACACTGTATTATATTATGACAATATAATTCACCTCAATAAATGTATTTTTTTAAAAAAAGAATAAAATGCATCTTGTACAATACAATACAAGCTGCTAAACATAGTCTTTATAATCTGACCTAATCCAATTGGATTTGAAATTGAAACGCATTATGTGTTTGTTTTGAAATTAAAATATCGCATAAATTCTGTAATACGTGATTTTGAGAATTACTCTAGAGGTTTTTATCCGAGTTGATATTTACTAGGGTACATACCAAATATTTTAAACAACAAAGAAAAATTAATAAACAGTTAATATTCTTTTTTGAATTATTATACAAGTGAAATAATAAAAATATATTGTTATAAGGAAAATAAAATTATTTAGAAAACAGATATTTATATGTATTAGTTTCAATTGGTTCGATTAATTAGATTTTGGCAACTAAAAATTGAATCCAATCCGATTCGAAATTTCACTCCTATCCGATTCTCACAAGTTTAGATGTTCAACTTATATTGAATTAGATGGATATTGAACTCATATTAAGTTGGATTAGATTGAATCGGTGGATATTTCAATTGCATTGAATAATTTGGTCACCCCTTTTAAATTGTCTAATAGATGTAGCTTCCAAAAGAGATCCTAAGAATCATTCCTAAGATGATGCCAACGGAATATTTGATCGATATATTTTGGACCAAAAGATCATTCTTACATGTTTCTCTTATTTTATTTTATTTTTTTTTTTGAAACCACTCAGCTTCTTGTTTCAGGTTGCTTTCTCTCTCCTAATAAACAAATCAGCAAAGGGTATAACGTGTCGCTTATAATTCTAAACCCCACCAGTTATTTCCTCAGAGAGACCGATTTAATTGGATTACAATGTAATTAACTAGACTGCATATACCAATTTGGTTAATATATTATTGGAATCCTCATATTCCACAAGATTTGCCAGGAATCTTCCAGAATTAACTTGCCAAAAATAAGTATGCCAAAGGTTTTGATGACTATGTTTGAAGTGAATTACAATGCAATTCGATAGCTTCGACAGAAAAGTTGTCCCACTAAACATTTTTTGCTTAGTGACCAAAGACAAGTCGTGACGATGATGCCAATGTTGGAAAAGTACTACATAAGCTGAAAAACTTGTACCAAGAGTACAGCAAACTCAACCCAAGTATACCATAGAGACAATAAAACTTATATTCAAAGACTTCCCAGAAAAATGTGTTACAAACTTGAATGTCAAAACTGTAAAAAGACCACTTGGGGTGGATGTGGAAAACACCTGGACGGTATTTACAAAAGCATAGAGAAAGGAAAGCATTGCGAGTGCCGCTCTTGGCCTGGCGTTGTCAAAACAACCCAAGCTCCAGCTGCCACAACTTCCAAGTAACCAAGCCAAATGGGTAATCATAACTTAACTTTTGGTTTTTGCCTTTCTGGTTTTCTTGATCTCGGTTATGGTTTGGATGTTTGACTTATCAACCGCATGTCTTTATGTAATAACGATGGTAATTCACATGCCATGATCGTAGTATTTACGTAGGGTATGTCTTCGGTCCTTTACAAATATTGACATGTCCTACAGTATAATACATAGAAGTACATCGTGTAACATGACATGTGTTTTATGTAATAATAATAAGACAATAGGTAGATTCTTTATTGTTACACATTTACAAAATTATTATTATCTAAAATAAATATTACGTTACACACTTTATTTTTAGATGTTTCATGTAAAGTCCATCTGTTAGAAATCAAAGATTTGGTGAAAATCATCACCCAAAAACTAAGAACATTCATGTTAGATCATCAATAATTAATAAATCTGTAAGCGGAAGCGTACCTAAATTCATATTGCTTGATTTCTCTCTAGAGTCATGCAATTTGTCTTCCAAATCAACATGTTTTCTTAGAGAACCCTTTAACTTTCTCTTTGTACTCTTTCGATGATGGGATGTCAGAACGAATAATACGTGTGATCTGTGGACCATAACTGTCATTTATTGATAACTTCCTTGTTATCTTTTGGTATTTCTATTTTAGCCCATCAGAAAAATAGAAATTGCCCTTAAGTCTCTACACATTAAAAGCTCACACCCTATTAGATACATTAAAACTCAAAATACCCAAACCTTAATAGATCATTTTTAATTAGGTTTAACCTTATATGACAACTCGTAACACATAATTATTCACATATAAGCCCAACATTAAATTAAGGATCCAACACCATCATCCTTTCTATGAAGGAATTAAGCCTATGTCATTGGACATTGTTTATGATATTGATCTAACAACTTGTGCTCGTTTTTGTTAGGCCTTAGGATACATATATAATATACTAGAGACTCATAACATTTGTTTGGATTTGACTAATCAATTGGATGTCTTTATGTAATAATGATGGTAATTCACATGTCATTTCTGATTGTATTTGCTTACAGAGTTTGTCTTCGGTTCTTTATAAATGTTGACATGTCCTGGAGTGTAATATGTAGAAATTAGAAGGTGTAATGACATATATTTCATTAATTTTAGGATAATAAGTAAATGTTTTACTGTTACACATTTACAAAGTCACTATTGTCTAAAATAAATGTTATGTTAAGCCCTTTTCATTGCTTATATCATTGGTCTAACAGCTTTTGTTTGTTTGTTTGTGTTAGGCCTTAGGGTCCATAATATACTAGAGCAAACTAATAATAGTGGTTTGTATTATACATTCCATTTTGTCCAACTTTACTCACTCTTTTCAAGAAAGGTTTTCAATTTAATATGTGTATATCATAGGTGTGTATATCTGTGATTTTAAGAACTTTTTCTATTCATTTCATGGTTTGAGATTTAATCTTGACAAGTTAGAAAGCTTAAAATTCAAGCAAATATCTATTGATTGTGTGGATTGGCTTTGATGGATATATAATTTATGAGGTTGGTGGTTGATGATTGCTATTGCTTGTGCAGATAAGGTGACATCCCTTTGGATGCTTGTTGGGAGTGGCTGTTTAGAGTCATGGTGGGGCTAATCCATAAAAAAAAATAATAATAATAATAATGCAGATGGATAAAGGGGAAATCAGAGAAGTCTTTAGTTGAATACAATCGTATTCTACTTTGATATTCTATTTCCTACTTTGTCTAGAACAGTAGTGATGTTTTAATAATTTAATGCAGGAGTTTTTGGTCATTTCGCATTGACCAAAACACCATAAACCTGCCTTTGCTAGTGTATGGATTAAATAATTAAATAAAAGAATCAAATTCCTCTAATCTTGTGCATGGTGCTCAAAATGCTATATAAACTCAAGGCTCCAGTGATGGGTATTTTTTGTACTTTTAGATGCTTTGCCATGGTTTTTGCGCTTTGTTTCAAAACCGACTTGGCACTTGTGGTTCTTTATAAAGGAGCTTAATTTATGAGAAAGAAGAAGAGAGGGAAAATTTTGAAATCAAATCTATAAAGTTTATAGAATCTGATGAAGATGATCCTGAAGGGTTATAGTAGAATATTTTCATTTAATTAGTTATTTACGTAAGAACAACGTGACCCACATTACACTATTCTAGCCAACTCAATGTTCTGACTTTGGGAGAAATTTTGGATTCATACCGTTTGGCATTATGTTGTCTTAGCAGTTGTGCCCAACTAAATTGCCCATCCTTCTTTCTTTTATGCATTTTGTCCAATGATTAGTCACCAAACCACTGAATGCAGTAAAGAAAAAAAAAAGACCTCATTTGCAATTAGTCCACTGCTAGGATGATTTTCACATCTCTGAAATTTATCCAAAGGGCAATTATTGTTAAATCAGAAGATCAAGATTTGAGGAAAAGTGAGGTTTGTTTGTCTTTTCATTGCCACAACCTTCCTCCAATATATAAATAATAGTAATAATAATAACACGTTAGATTTTATAATTTGATAATAATCCAAATTGGCCATTCAATTATCTTTTTAGATTTAGGATTCTAGACTCATACTCATCTAAGTTTGTTGTTCAATTTTTAGTGTTTTAATTAATGTCTAACCAATTAAATTATATCAAATCATCTTATAATAAGCATAAAAAAATTAGTTAAAAAATAATTTAAATTTTTTACATAACGTGATATGATTTAATTAATTAAACATTAATTAAAACACTAAAATTGTAGGGCAAATTTGAATCCAATTTAAACAGCTCTCACTGTTCTCATTAAATATTGCATGACATGGTGAATGTGTAACCTGACTTGTTCTGTCAAACTCTTTAAGATGGCTCATAAATGCATGCAAAGCAAACGGGACAATGGGTAGATGTACATTCATTCATTATAAATTCAGAGGAACTCCATGCATTACCTCCTTTTTCTTCTTTCACACCTGAATCTGAAGTGAAAGGAAATTATAAGATATTCAACAGAAGAAAAACCAGAAATTTCAGATGTGGGTCTTTTTTATTTTTATTTTGACAAATTATACATGTGGGTCTAAAGCTACATGAGAATTAATTTCTATGTAGGTCTAAGTATGAACCGTTATTGCCGAAATTATGAATTCCCTCTCTGGTTACGGTTGCTACATAGCGTTAGGATTTGTCTCTCTGCTCATGTGGGCCGTGGACAATCCTCAATTTATGACCTACCCAATAGCCCAAGTCAATTACTTCGTCTCCTTTGAAGCCGTTTTTATTTTTTATTTTTTCTCTCCATAAATTGCATATTAGTGTTTAATTTGAATATTAGACCACAAAATGTAAGGCTTTCTAGAACTACAGAAATCAAACTATACAATCTTAATATACAAAAATATAGATTACTTTTTTGACCAAATCAACTAATATTCTAAGGTGGGCAGGGACAGGGGGCACACAATGTTTTCGTTCCAAAAATAAATGTACTAGTTATTAATGGGTGCCAAGAATTTTGACTTGGCCAAAAAGGATTTTGATTTCAAGAAATATAAAAGGAAAATTCAAATATAATATTCCATCATTCACTCAAAAGCAATGAGAGCCCAGTTGGCATGCAATGCGTTTTTGGTTAATGGGTGGGGAGTGATGGCTAGGTGAATGTAAATGGTGGACATTTTTAAAAGGAATTCTTTCAGTGACAAACACCCTTTTGTGAGAAGTCCCAATTTTCTCTCTTTGAGGCAAGAGAAAGAGACACACAACAGAGTCACTGGAGTGGGTGAGAGAGATATGATATAATAGGAATTATAGAATTGGGTTTCAAAAAAAAAAAAAAACCCCCAAGAAAAAGAAAATGATCATATGCTAATCCCCTTTTTCGAAATTTGTTCAGGCCCTGTTTGTCCTCTCTCTTGAGTTTTTATAGGATTCCAAACCCCTCTTGACGTCTTCTTCTTTTTTCTTTTCTCTTCTTTGTGACAAACAAGCAAATAAACCACCAACAAAACAATTTCCATTCCTATCTTTCCTTGTTCTTGTAGTGATGTGAAATTGTGAAGACTACTCCACAAAAAGTCTCGGTTTTTCATGCTTTAAAACCCTCTAATTCTTCACTTGTGACGAAGACTTCTTATGGATCTGATTTTCTAGTCCACTCTGAAAAAGCGTTAGATTTTCCCGAGAAAATGGCTGCAGCCGCAACTGAGAAAACCATTTCCAAAGGCCAAGCATGGTTAGACCAATGCAGCTTCGATTCTCAGCTCTCTCTTTCTCCAGACCATTACCATGAAAATTGTGGTTTTGAAGCTTTTTTTTTTTTTTTTTTTGCAGGTTTTGCACCACCGGATTGCCGAGCGACGTCGTCATCGAAGTCGACGACATGACGTTTCATCTCCACAAGGTCGGTCCGTTTTCTTTCTTTCCATCACAAATCAAATTTTTCTTCGTCTTCTGTGACTATGAAATTAAACTTTTTTTATTTTTATTTTTTTTTTGTGATGGTTTAGTTTCCTTTGATGTCGAAAAGTCGAAAACTTCACGACCTAATAACAGAGCAAGAGACAAACCCTAGCGCTTTTTCCTCCCTTAGAGACCGGAATCTTAGCTCCGCCGCCAACGAACCGGGAGACGATGACGGCGGCGGCGGCGACGAAATCGAGGAGGTCCATTGCCATATTGTCCTCAACGACTTCCCCGGAGGCTCGGAGACCTTCGAATTGGCGGCGAAGTTCTGCTACGGAGTGAAGATCGACTTGACCGCCTCCAATGTCGCGCCTCTCCGCTGTGCGGGAGAGTTTCTCGAGATGACAGAGGAATACTGCGAGGACAACCTCATTTCGAAGACGGAGAGGTTTCTTTCCCAATCCGTGCTCAAGAGCTTGAAGGACTCCATTAGAACTCTAAAATCGTGCGAAAAGTTGATGCCTCTAGCAGAGACGTTGGGGATTGCGCAGAGGTGCGTCGACTCCGTCGCGTCCAGAGCTTCCTCTGCCGATCCGACGC
>NW_010363935.1:71850-121184 GCF_000414095.1 Morus notabilis | reverse complement strand
CGCTCTTCGGTTGGCCGGTGAGAGACGGAGCCACCGTCGCCAATACTGCCCGCGATTCTGCGAAGCAGATTGTGTGGAACGGGATTGAGACCGGTCGACGTAGAAAAGGCCTTGGTAGAGCCTCCAATGCTGAGTCGTGGTTGGAGGAGCTAGCGCATCTGAGTTTGCCGTTCTTCCAGCGGTTAATCCTCGCCATAAGAAGTCGAGATCTGAGCTCTGAGATGATCGAGAGCTGTTTGATGCATTACGCCAAAAAATGCATCCCTGGAATTTCGCGAACGAATAGGAAGCCGTCGTCGTCGTCGTCTTCGGTAGTTCCAGAGAGCGAACAGATAGAGCTCTTGGAGACCGTCATTTCGAATCTTCCATTGGAGAAAACCTCCGTGCGATCTTCAACTTCAACGGCGACGAGATTCTTCTTCGGACTGTTGCGCTCGGCGAACATACTGAACGTCTCGGAATCAAGCAAAGCGGCTCTAGAGAAGAAGCTAGGATCGCAACTCGAGCAAGCGACTCTCGACGACCTCTTAGTCCCGAGCTACTCGTACCTGAACGAGACTCTATACGACGTAGATTGCGTGGAGAGAATTCTAGCCTACTTCTTGGACGGCTTGGAAGAGACAAATTCAGCTGTAATCGAAGGCGATAACGGTGGCGGCAATGGCGTCAGATCGCCGTCACTAATGCTCGTCGGGAAACTAATCGACGGATACCTATCAGAGATAGCCTCCGACTCCAATCTGAAACCTGAAAAGTTCTGCAATCTAGCGTTATCTCTACCGGATCAAGCGAGACTCTTCCACGACGGCCTCTACAGAGCCGTTGACGTCTATCTTAAGGTATAATCCCAAATTAAACTTAACGTTGTCAATTGAATTAGGTTTCTGCTGCCAAATTCTGAAAATTTTCGGTTCTCAGGCTCATCCATCGATATCGGAATCCGATCGCGAGAAGATCTGCGGCGTGCTGGACTGCCAGAAGTTAACGCTTGAGGCGTGCACGCACGCCGCGCAGAACGAGCGGCTGCCGCTGCGGGCGGTGGTACAGGTCCTCTTCTTCGAGCAGCTCCAGCTCCGCCACGCCATCGCGGAGAATCTGATCACCGTCGAGGCCGCACAGACCGACGCCGGCAGGCTCTCGGTCCTCCGAAGAGAACGAACCGACGAGGAAGACAAAGAGGAAGCCGAGGACAACGAAGAAATCGGCGAAGCCGAGAACCAGAACCGCCCTGGGGTACCGGCGGCGGAGGGTGACACGTGGAGGGCCGCGGTGTGGGAGAATCAGGTGCTACGCCTAGACATGGATAGCATGAGGACGCGGGTGCACGAGCTGGAGAGGGAATGCTCGACCATGAGGAAGGTGATCGAGAAGATCGATAAGGAGGGCCCACCTGGAACTGGTAATGCCGGTGATGGTGGCGGTGGTTCAGGTAAAGGATGGAGAGGATCGTTGACCAGGAGATTCGGTTGCAAGTTCAAGACTCAGGTCTGTGATTCTCATGAACCTTCAGTCGTGGACACCAGAAAAGGACGACGAAATCACCATCAGAATCATCATCAGCATCAGCAATAGACGTTTCCTCACACGAATACATTCAATGGGTCCCATGTTTTTGTCATGTGTGATTGAGATCTTACTTACCACGTCTAAATTGATAAATAAAAGTATTTTTTTTCCTATGTTGGAATTACAAGCCAAAAAAAATGACATTCTCCGTGCGTTAATGTATCATCAGTAGGTTAATTTATTAAATTTATATAAAATCATATAAAAATTAAAAATACACTAATTTAATAATTAAAAATACATTATCTACTAGTACTTCTGGCATACGAGAGAACTAGACAAAAAAAAAATGTTTCCTACTGGGCTGATTTTGTTCATTCGTCTCTGCTTTTGAGGTGATTAGGATGAGTGGGTGAAGAGTGTATAATGTGGTGATGATGATGATGATGATGATGTATAATTTGTGAAAACTGAAAAGGAGAAAAGGAAAAGAGAAACATCAAACTTTGGGGTCTTCTTTAAATGTTTATTATTTGCATGTACACATTAAATACTTGACTTTTCAATTCTCTTTTTTCTCACCAATTCAAAGTAAGAATTATAATGACTTTGGATAGTGTTAAGTGTTAAGGGTGGTATGATTGCCTAACCTTTGTCTAAAGCTTTTGGGTTTTGAGAGCACATGTTTGTTGGATCTTTGTTTGTGTTGGTATTTTTTCTTGACTCGTGATGATTACCTTTTCTGTCCAAGGAAAATCTGCTTCTTTAAGAAGATTCAAAAGTCACATGAAGGCCCTACTCACCGGAACAATCTGCTCATCCCCAGATAAAAAGTTTTTCTTTTTTGCACCTCTTTTTTATTCTAAGGTTCCAAATCACCAAAATGGGACCAATGTCCTTGTAGAGGATTTAGTCAACTCATGAGGGCTCCAACATCATTACATACTGGCATATGTTACCTTACAATTAACATGGAGAAGTAATTAAAGGGAACATCGAATTATTACCTTATCAAGAAAAAAGAAATAAAAAAACCCTCTCATAAAATCAGTCGTTGATTAATGATCGGTAATTGCCCCATATATATTTATAATCTATCCACAAATTAAAGATCCGGTTGAAGGTACAAGTTCAACGAGACCATAGTTATTGATTCACAAGCCGACCATGTGAGAAATCATAATGATGAACAATCACAGAACTGCTCAGAGCCAAGCTTTTCCAGGTCTGGAGAAAACTACCCTCCATGTCTCTAAAGTAAACGCCTTTTTTTCCCTCAAAAGTTTCATTTGAATGGATTTGACTGAATGAGAAGAATAATGTTAAGATTCAACTCTAATCTCAATGTTTTACCAATATATGAATTGTTGTTTTTTTACTCATAAATATTTAAAAAGATTACCACGTTAATAAATTAAACCTATCGATAAAAAATAAATAACACAATAATTAGTACAAAAAGTTAGAATTAGAGTTGTAAACTAGCATCATTCGACTGAGAATGCACTTGAAGCAAAATGAAATAAAAGAGGGAAAAATTACATAAATACTACTTAAAATATGTCATCTTTATATTTATGCGACTCTTTGACATAAATTTATCATTAATGCCACTCAAACTAAAAAAATATCTTGGTAGGAGATTTTTTTAATACCCTGCTATGTTATGATGATTGATTGTGGACTAAAGTTCTTTCTCTCACTCTCCCACACAAACCAAAGAAACAAGAGTGAAATGACGACCGGAGTTCCAGGGCCACCTCCAGGCGCGTTGCTGGGTTCCCGCCCATGAAATTTGGTCCTCCGGCTCGCCTCGTCGTAAGCTTCTCATTAGTGGTGGCGGTGTACAGTGTGGTGGCTCCGTTTGCGTAACTCTAAACCAATTTGGAGCTTGGAAGCCAAATTGATGGGCTTCGTTTCTAGACGACTTTGTCGTTTGGTGGCTGAGATCTCTTGGTTGGCAATCTCCCTTAACGGCCCATTGGCCGGTTTCCCTTCACCAGAGGCTTCTAACGGCGATGGTTGGAGGTTTTTTGTTTTTGTTTTTTTGATGTAATTTTTGTGTTTATAATAAGGGCGGTGATCTCCCCACCCGATCCTCATTTATTTTGTTGTTTGTTGTTAGTTTTTGGTGATCGGCTTAAGGCCATTTGTACGTCTTTGGATAGGGTTGTCTTGGTACGGCTAGAATTTTTTATATGTCATGCAGACGTCCCCTCTTTGTGGGATTTGGTGATATGTCCCTCCAACGTTAGAAAGCTTATCTCGATGGGAGGGGTTTCTTCAATTCGAGCTTTATGTGTGCTCGTTGTTAGTGTGTTAAGGTGTTCTCCTATTTTTGGGCCTCATGCGTGCGTTGTTTATGCGGATTCTCAAATGTCAATTTCTGGTGGTCAGATCTCCTTCCTCGTCATCCTTCACTAACTCCTTTGCTACTGGGCGTCGAGGGTTGTCCTGTAAATGACACTCTGACACTCAAGTAAGGCTAATATTAAAAAAAGGTATAGGATGAGAGAATTAAGACAAAGAAGAAGAAATAGAATAGTGTCTCTTATTCCAATTCTCTAGGGATCGACCCCTTCTCACTGTTTTCTATTTATACGACGTCTATTGTGATCAGATGAATATTCTTGATATGACATGCCGTCATTCATTTCCCTCTAGGGTTTCTCTTTAGACATTCCTCCTTTGGAAGGTCTTCAGAGATTTTTCCTCCTTGGGAAATGTCGCTTTCTATTTTGTTATTCACTTTACACGTGTCTCGTTCATACTGGACGCTTTCAATGCTGTTAGCCTCCCGCTAACACAAGTTGTCCCCACCATCACCTCGATCTTAGTCTATCTTGGTCTTGTTGCGTTAGAGCCTTTTGTCGACCTCGGTCTCGGTCTCACTATCTCGATTGAGGCTACTACTTCCCTTGATCGAGATAGGTTTTAGTCTAAGACTCGGTCAACATATAGGTCAAGGTCCTGGTTTTCTATCTCCTGTCGATTCGTGACACGTGTGTGATCTGAAAGTTTCTCGAGAAAATCCCCCAATATGCGTCTATCCCTCTAATGGGTCCTTAGCATTGTACTGAGATAATTGTTTATAAGTTCTTAATTAAGTGCAATTTCCCTTTCAAATAAATATCCTACTATGTTATATTTTTTTCTGACAAAGACGGTCGTTTTTCTCCACTCTAATATTTAGAGCGTATTTTTTATATTCTAGAGAATAGTTTTTTTAAAATCAATAAACATAGCATAAATGTAAAAATTTTAATTTTTTGGTAGTATAGTACGTAGTTTTATGGGTGATTTACACATATAGTAAATTTTGAATATTAAATTTTAAATTTAACAAAATTTTTTAAATATTACAAGAATAGCAAAATTTATATTATTTTAATAGCATTCAAATAATGATTTATATCATTAATAGTACTAAATATGATATCATTATGAAAATTATTATGTCATTTTTATTATACTTATAATATTTTAAAAATTTTGCTAAATTTCAACCCAAGATATGAATAATTACTACTAATTGTAATTTTATCGATAGGGAAGAAACTGAAAATTGGACCCACAGTATAGGCTGGACTTGATGGATCAATTATCCCCAATCATGGGCCCTCCATCATCTGATCAACAACCCAACAAGCTGAATTCCCCTTGTCCATGACGATCCATGAGAATTGAAAATTCTTCTCTGACTGCGCCACGTGGCACCCAAAAACCTTTCCACGTTCTCCCGAGTTGTCTTGCCCGGGTGGTGTGAGTGAGAGAAACCCAAACTAGTCTCAAAATCCCACCAAAAAAGCCGTCGGGGATCCGAAACTTCTGCGTTCGTTTACATTTTCTTGTTCTAAAGCTCACACTCAAGCTGAAAACCAGGGCACTCCACACAGTTCATAAAACCACCCAATAGATAGAAATATTAAGGTCCCAAAAAAAAAAAAAAGTACATCAATTTGTTTATCTGTTTTTCTCTCGTTTTGGGTAAAATATCATTGGATTGAGATCTGAAAGAAAGAAAGAGAGCTGAAATGGGGAGGGATTATTTGGCCATGAAAACGGACCCAGCCACGGCTGATTTGATAAATTCTGATATCAACGAGCTGAAGATCGCTGCCCAGAGGCTGATCAATGACGCCACTAAACTTGGTGGATTGGGATTTGGCACTGTTTTTCTCAAATGGGTCGCTTCTTTTGCTGCCATGTGAGCTCTTTTTTTGTCTCTACTTTACCACTTTATGCCTCACTGATGAATACCCATTTGTTGTTCTAAGCTATTCTACTTGTGTTTGATTCGGCTTCTTTATTTTGAGGTGTTTTGATGGAGAATTTGCACAGTTGTTGCCTTGAATTGGGAAAACTGACGATAAAGTTCCGATTTTGCTTTTTTCTTCTTTGTCATGTTGCTTGTTTTACAGAGTTCTTTTTTTTTGGCCCCTTTAATGTCAGTTGACTTGTTCAATTGCTAAATGGAAGAGTCAGTACAAGTGATTTCTTTTTAATATCCCAATCCCATTGCCTCTAGCCCACTTCATAGTTCGATCCTTTCACATTCTTGCGTTATAATATGTGTTATTGGAGAAATCAACATGTGACAACTTTCACATTTAGATGATTTCAGATTCATGTTATTAGAATCCCATTATGCTCAAATTTCATCTAAATTTTGTAGCAAAAACAAAAGAGACTAATAAATAGTTAGTCTAATACTATGTATCCCTCTTTTGAGTTCGTAATGTAAGAATGTGACATAAACAAGCAATCAAAAACATGGATGAAATTTGCTTGATAGAATTGAACCAATTTAGCAAAATATAATTTCTTTGGATTACTTTGAGCATTCTCCTTTGGAGTTGCACTAACTATCTTCCATGTTCATTGCAGTTATTTGTTGATATTGGATCGAACAAACTGGAGGTCAAACATGCTGACTTCGCTTTTGATTCCCTACATTTTCTTCAGTCTTCCCTCAGTGCTGTTTCACTTTCTGAGGTGATTAATCCCGCACGTTAAAGTAATTTTCCTTGGAAAGGTCTTTGTTTGTTGCTAAGTTTGCTTCATTTCTATTCAGAGGAGAGGTTGGAAAATGGATAACTTTTATTGCAGTTGTGCTAAGGCTTTTCTTCCCTCGACATTTCCCAGGTAAAATGCTCACTTTTACGGTTTGTGATTGCTTTTTTTTTTTTTTTTTTTCCCCTTGTAGAGCTTAAGTTATATTTACTTGAGTTGCTAATATAATCTGAATCAAATACTAAGCAGGCTTTATGGCTTATAATCCCATTACTTATATTTGAGATCAGATGCTAAATTGTATCATTATTGGTAATCGGTGATCAAGAACGAGTAACAGATTAACCAAATTTCAGAAGAATGAACACAGAAAAATCAACTAGTGAACAATTTTGTAAAACGTATGGAGAAAATCTTCTTACGTCTGTCCCTGGGAGTGGAATCCACCAAGAGGATCACTATTCATGAGAAACCATTGAAACCCGACAGACCATGATGAATTTCTTGAATTCTCTCTCACTGAACATTTCCAAGAGCACTTATCAAAAAGAAAGTCTCAGAATTCTCACGGATCCTACAAAGACCAAATATGCCCTACAAAGCAATCTGAAGCTAGTAGTACATGACCATTTCCAAATTTGCCCTTCAACTGAAAATAACTGACTATTTTCTGTTGTTTTCTGATCTGGTTTTCAATCATTCTGTGCCACATTTTCCAACGATTACCTCAAATTCCTGAAGCTAGTTGTTACAAGGCAATTTCAAAATTGGCCTTCAACTAACGATAACTTCTTCGATCTGCTCTTGCCATTTTCCAACATATAGTCTATCTACTTGTTTCATCAGTCACAACCCCAAATATAATAGATGAAGATTTTCTTTGCATTGTCATTCAATTTGAAAAACTCTCGCACAAGCAAAAACACTATCCGACCATTTGCTTATGTCGTAACAATCCATGACCACAATTGCAGTATCTGCAAGCACAATACAAAAAAAACAAGAACAAAAATGAGAAAGTCACACCAGAATTACAGTAACCAAACAAAACAAATAAAAAAAAAAAAAGGAATTGCAGAGAAATTAGAAAGAATGACACCAAGATTTAACAAGCTTCATAGCAATGAACTCCTACGTCCTCATGACTGCTGCTTGTGAAGATCACTAACGGAGAAAGAGATTTATACCCTCAGAGATCAGTTTCTGAACTGTATCAATTTCCCTCAAAGATGTCTTAGAAACCCTCTGTGATTTTCTCATTATTTCCTCTCAAGGCAAACAAAAATTCTCAGTACAGAAATTGCTTTTAAATCACAGAAATTTACCTAGTGTTCTCTCTACAATATTCTTGCTATTTATACTCTTAAAGAACTAAAACTAAGAAGTCGTGCAAACTCTTGAAAAATAGCCTGATTTTTTCTCTAAGAGAATTGGTTGTCACTGCCTTTGCAAGTTGCAAATACTCCAACCGTGTTCTGTTAGCAATGAACTCCAACTTGGCTTCGAAACTGACTTGGAACGTCTCCAATCACCATATGCCACCTCATAACAGCTCAAATTTTTTATGAAATCTACAGGAACGCCTATTAGACTATCTTGAATCTAAAAATGCCTACTTATTCTTTTTTTTACAAAAACATCTGCCGTCGTACGTAATGAGAAAAGGGAAAAAACTAATGAATCACCAAAATAGGAAAGATAATAAAATAAAATCTTTGATATTCAGATTTAAAAACAAAAAATAATAATTGAATTTAGTGAAACTTAAATTATTTCAAGAGTAGGAAAGTTTCTTACACAAACAAATAAAAGCACCTACCCAATTTTTTTTGAAAAAATGAAAATAAAAACCAAACAAGCATCTGCACAATAGCAGATAAAAACCGCAAACGGCAACCTAATTCCACTGCCCGGCCAAGTTCAGATTTCGCTATATTAACAAAATCATTGCAAAGTTCAGTATACTTCTTAGTGCTTTACTATAACTCGGCTTCTTTTATAATAATGAAATCATGAAATCAAAAGGGAATTGCAAATGTCTGCATATTTCTAAGTTCTTTTACTATAACTCAACTCTTTTAGTAATAATGAAATCACCAAATCAAATAGTTCCAGCAAAGGTCAGTATACTTCTTTGTTCTTTATTATAACTCTGCTTTCTTTATAATAGTGAAATCACCAAATTAGAAAGGAATTGCAAAAGGTCTACGTACTTTTGAGTTCATCTAAGTTCTTTATTATAACTCAACTTTCGTTATAATAATGATCTTTGTTTTTTGCTATTACTCGGTTTTCTTTATAATAAAGTGCAGCGTTTTTTTTATAGAAATAATAATGAAATATTTACAATGACAGAATTCTTTATACTAATGAAATCACCAAATCAAACAACTCCTTCAAAGGTCAGTATACTCGGTTTTCTTTATAATAAAGTGTAGCGTTTTTTAGGAAATAATAATGAAATATTCACAAGACAGAAAAATGATTACTCGTAAGAAAACTATTTTATTATCTTAATAACATATGTTATCAAAACAGATGAATATAAGCCACATAGATAAGCCAGATATGTAACAGTTTAACAATTTAGTAAGTGGAACAAAACAAATAAATACTGTTAAATAAATCTGCTTTGCTTTATTAATCGAAAGAAAGTTAACTTAAATAGACTAGGGCTTGAATACCGAGTCCATTATCTTCTCTAAGATAATCTATCCTATTTGAATTCAAATACTAATTGATAATTCCTAATCTAAATAACCGGAAATAATAAACTAAATAATAAAGATAACTATTGACTTATTCAACCTATCTCTAAAAGATCTTATCTGCTAACACTCCCCCTCAAGCTTGGCTGTAGATATCAATATGCCTAAGCTTGCCTACAAAATACTCGAACGTTGGTCCAGAAAGTCCTTTGGTGAGTATATCCGCAACTTGTTGTCCTGTAGGAATGTACTCAATGCTGATGATTCCCTTCTCTAGCTTTTTAGTAATAAAGTGTCTATCCACCTCCACATGTTTGGTTCTATCATGATGGATTGGGTTGTGTGCTATGCTGATAGTAGCCTTGTTAACACAGTAGAGCTGCATAGGAAACTCACACCTGATCTTCAACTATTCTAGCAACCGTTTCAACCAAATTGCTTCGCAGATGCCATGAGCCATGGCTCTTTATTCAGCTTCAGCGCTGCTTCTTGCTACTACAGACTGTTTTTTACTGCGCCAAGTCACCAAGTTCCGCCAAAGGTGTGTGCAATATCCGGATGTTGATTTCCTATCTTCGACAGATCCGGCCCAATCAGCATCAGTGAAGATTTCCACTCTCTTGTTTTCTTCTTTTCCAAAAAATAATCCTCTTCCCGGAGTCTTTTTGAGATATCTCAATATCCGATAAATAGCTTCGAAGTGTCCTTGGTGCGGTGAATGCATTTGTTGGCTTACCACACTAACTGTAAAGGCGATGTCCGGTCTTGTATGTGAGAGGTATATCAGTTTTCCCACTAGCCGTTGATATCTTTCTCTATCAGCCATCTCTCCACCAATTGCTTTTGCCTTGCCTCCTTGTTCAATTGGAGTTTCTATCGGTTTGCACCCCAACATACCCGTTTCTTACAATAGGTCTAGTGTATACTTCCTTTGTGATATGGAGATCCCACTTTTGCTTCTTGCAACTTCCATTCTCAAGAAATATCTCAGCGTACCGAGATCTTTAACTTCAAACTCTTCAGCCATCAACCTTTTAATTCTCGTCATTTCTTCAAAGTTGTCCCCAGTAAGTATTATATCATCTACATATACTATTAGGACTGTGATCTTTCCATCTGATGAGTGCTTAACAAACAACGTGTGATCGGTTTGTCCTTGTGAGTATCCGTGGCTTTTGATCACCTTTGAAAATCTATCAAATCATGCGCGCGGAGACTGTTTTAGTCCATATAGTGATTTCTTCAGCTTGCACACCATCTTGTTTCTCTTACCCTCTTCAAACCCGGGTGGTAGGCTCATATACACTTCTTCCTCCAATTCACCATTTAAAAAAGCATTCTTCACGTCAAGTTGAACCAGAGGCCAATCTAGATTTGCTGCTAATGATAGGAGGACTCTTATTGTGTTGAACTTTGCAACTGGGGCAAATGTCTCAGTGTAATCGATTCCATAGGTTTGTGTAAAACCTTTTGCAACGAGCCGTGCTTTGTACCTTTCTATTGATCCATCCGGCTTGAATTTGACAGTGAATACCCATTTGCATCCGACCACACTCTTGCCTTGTGGTAGTTCAACCACACTCCATGTGTTATTTTTCTTGAGCGCTTGCATCTCTTCAAGTACTGCGTTTTTCCATTTAGGAACAACTAGAGCTTCTTCTATTGACCTAGGAATATTGACACTAGACAACTTTGTCGTGAAGGCACGGAAACATGGAGACAAATTATCATATGACACAAATTTGGATATGGGATGTTGTGTACATGTTCTAACACCTTTCCTATGGGCAATTGGTATATCTAGCGTTTCACAAGTGTCTTTGGAATTACCTGGATCTGAGGAAGTAGTTCCTAGCATTGGTTCGGATTCTGGACAGTGCATGGTGTTCATGAGGGGCCTGTTTCCTTGAGAATGTTTTTTCCGAGAGTAAACATGTAGCACTTGTTGATTTGGTCCACTGAGGTCTCTTCCTGTTTCTGTTTCACGAACCGGTACTTGTGTTTGCTGTGGCATTTTTTCAGAGGGTGGTATGATGTTGGAAGTGGTAAGGTCGGATGTGGTGGGTGTAGTTGCAACTGTTTCAGTTGCAGCCTCGGGTAGTGAGGTTATAGACATAGGTGGAGTTTCGGATATAGGCAGAGCAATGGTGTCCCAATCCCATATATGAGCTTCTTGATCATGATTCTCCCCCTGAAGCGAATTGGGGGAATAATATGGCATGTCTTCGAAGGAGGTGACATCACGCAAGATAAACATTTTCTTTTGCTTAGGGCAGTAGCATCGGTATCCTTTATGGGTAGGAGAATAGCCGAGAAAGATAGTCTTAATTGCTCGAGGGTCAAGTTTAGTTCGGTTTTGGGCATGAATATGGACAAAAGTAGTGCAGCCAAACGTCTTGAGCGGAAGGTTATTTATGGTTTTAAGATGTAGATAGGTCTTTGTGAGCTGGGATAATGGGGAATGGAATTTTAAGGTGCGGGTAGGTAGGCGGTTTATGAGAAACGCAGCAGTTAAGATAGCATCTCCCCATAGGTATTTGGGAACATTCGTTGTAAACATGAGTGCGCGAGCTACTTCCAATAAGTGCTTGTTTTTCCTTTTCGATACTCCGTTTTGTTGCGGGGTATCAACACATGAACTTTGATGAATGATTCCTTGTTGTAGCAAGTACTCTCCCAAGATAGACTGAAAGTATTCTCTCCTATTATCTGTTCTCAATACACATACTTTTTTCTGAAACTGGGTTTGGATCATGTTATTGAAATTTCAAAACACTTGGCAAGTTTCTGAGTTTTCTCGAAGAAGGTATACCCAAGTTGTTCGTGTGTGATCATCAATAAACGTCACAAACCATCTTTTTCCATTTGTTGTGGTAATCCTTGACGGTCCCCAAATATCACTATGAATTAAAGCAAATGGGCTAGAGGGCATATAAGGTTTGGGAGAAAATGGTACCCGAGTGTGTTTCGCATATTGACAAATATCACAATGAAAAGAAACAATACTTTTATTCTTAAATAAGGGTGGTAATATATGTTTTAAATATAAAAAATTAGGGTGGCTAAGTCTATGATGCCACAACATTATTTCCCTATTACTAGAAACCAAAACTGATGAAACTCCAGATGCAAATGCTTGTTGACTCTCACTCTTTATGTCCTCGAGGTAATAAAGCCCCTTATGAACTCTAGCACTGCCAATCGTCCTCCCCGATGATAGGTCCTAAAAATAACATTTAGAAGGGTGAAAAATAGCAATACAGTTATTATCACGAGTGAGTTTACTTATGGATAACAAATTGCATCTTAAGGTAGGAACATGAAGAACCGACTCACGTGTTAAGTCTTTGGATACTTGTATTGACCCTATTCCGACAACCGAAGATAAGGATCCATCTGCAATTTTTACTTTAACAGGACTATGACTAGGGGTATAAGAGAGGAAAAATTCAGAGACACCTGTCATGTGGTTGGAGGCACCAGAATCAATGATCCATGGTTCCTTAGAGTGGAAGGTAGACTTAAAGGATGAGTGAAAGTTACCAATCTGGGCTACAGAATAGGATCCGGGATTTGGAGTTGACGAGGATGAGGCAGGTGATTGGTTGAGGAGGCGATAGAGTTGCTCAATTTGTTCTTTGCTAAACAGAAGGGATTTCTGGTTTTCTGTTGCTGCTACTTTGTCTTGGTTTGATTGAGTTTGAAGTGCTCGTCCTTCATTCTGTCTTCAGGGAAACCCAATTTGCGGGTTTACCATGAATTTTCCAACATATGTCACGTGTATGTCCTTGTTGATTACAATGGTCACACCACATTCGTTCTCCTCGCCGTGGGTTTCTAGACTCACTGTTGTTCCTTATTGGTTGTGCAGTATTCTTGATTGCCAGAGCCGAGTCCTCTGTTGATGCGCCACCGGATGTTTCTTCCTCTAGCAACATGACCTTCCGGCGATTCTCTTCTCTACGAACCTTAGCAAAGGCTTCTTCGGTTGTTGGGAATGGCATTCTGCTTAAAACACGGCCCCTGACTTCGTCAAGATCCCGATTCAATCCTGCAAGAAAATCAAATACACGTTCTTTTTCAAGAGTCTGTCTCTGCTTTACATTGCACGTAGGACAAACCGAATCTTCTTCCAGGAAAAGATCCAATTCCTGCCAATTGTCTTGCAAATCGGTGTAGTACTCGGTAACCGATTTGGTCCTTGCTTCATCTCCTTCAGTTTTGTGCGAATTTTGAAAACCTGTGAGGCATTGCCAAGATCGGAATATGTTCTTTTTGCAGTATCCCATATGTCTTTAGCAGTAGGAAGAAAGAGATATCAGCGGCTGATCATGGGCTCCATGGAGTTGATAAGCCATGTGTGTACAATCGAGTTTTCGGTAAACCACTTTTTGTATGTAGAGTCGGTCGGTGCTGGAGCTTTAGCTTCACCAGTGATGTATTCGAATTTTCCCCTGCCACAGATCACAATCTTTACTGACTAAGACCATTGAAGATAATTTTTTCCATTGAGTTTGTGAGCCGTAATTTGGAGAGTTATTGTCTCCACCTTGAAACGCCGTGACGGACTGATCGGCGTGAGTTTTATCAGAGTTTTCTGATTTGGAATCATCTCCACGTGAGGACCCCATCATGGCTGTTTTTGCCATTGAAATATTCAGAGTTCAAGGCTCTGATACCATGAACGCAGTTTAAATAAATCTGCTTTGCTTTATTAATCGAAAGAAAGTTAAACTTAAATAGACTAGGGCTTGAATACCGAGTCCATTATCTTCTCTGAGATAATCTATCCTATTGGAATTAAAATACTAATTGATCATTCCTAATCCAAATAACCGGAAATAATAAACTAAATAATAAAGATAACTATTTGACTTATTCAACCTATCTCTAAAAGATCTTATCTGCTAACAAATACTAGTATAGATAAGCCAGATAGATCAAAAACGAAAAAAAAGAAAAAAAAACACTGGAACAAACAACTGAATGGAAGCAGAATCCTTGCAGAATACTTCATGATCACCAAACACCAGATGGATACATGAATCTGCAAAAACTTGCGCACCAAAAACTTGCAGAAAATCCTTCCCAGGTAAACCAAAACGCAGGTCGTTTGATCAAATAAAGAGAAGGAGATCCCTTTTGCTCACACACCAAGTCTCTACACAACCTCCCCAGCGGAACAAACCAAATGTTGTTTGGCAAAAACAAACGCAGAAATGCAGAAAAGAAAGTGTTGGAGCGATTCCAACACAGACCCATGAAATCAATGAACACAACAGAAATCAAATGCACATATGTTTGTTTCACCGAGGTTTGGGATCTCTCCCTACGTCCCCGTTGAGCTCGTCCGCAGGCAAGCTCTTTCCACTAAATCAAAGAAAGTGATTACACCCTCAATCCTCACAATGGCAGATATTTCCCAATTACAGAGATAACCCACACTCAAAGAAGAAATAAGCCAATCCCAAACAAGAAGAATACCCAGTGGAGAACAAACTCTAGTTTCCCCAGATTCTCTCGTTCCCAAATGCTCTAGATTTCTCTCTCACCACAAAACCAGGAGTTTCTCTCTCCACAAATCTCCCTCTCTTGAACACAGAAGATGATCTAGAGTTCTCTCGATCTAAGGCCAAAGGGATGTATATATATCAACTAATATTGCTAAAAGCTTATAGTACACGTGTCAAACTTTGGCATGCCTAAATTTACTTAAGGCGGTTTACTACTCTTTTCTCCAACAAACGACACACTTCTGTGAGATGTAGAACACTTTCTTTGTGAGTGTCGTTTTCTGAGATTATTCTTACAAAATTCCACCTTAATCTCAGTAAACGACCTTTGAAAAATATTAGTGGCTTCCCTGCGGACGTCCTTGCTCAGACTTGGCACTCAAGTCTTTCCAATGCTTAGCAAGTCCAGACATTTATGGAACTTGCCAGCATTAATCACCTTAGTAGCCATATCAGAAGGATTGTCTTCAGTGTCAATCTTCTCAAGCCTGATTATGCCTTCTTCCACCTTTTCTCTGATGAAGTGATGCCTTACATTTATATGTTTGGTCTTCTCATGATAAACTGGATTTTTACAGAGGTGAATAGCTGATTGACTGTCAGAATAAATGGTCGTAGACCCTTTTAAGACTTTCAATTCTGTCAGTAGTCCTTGAATCCAGATTGCTTCTTTGAAGCCCTCAAGACCCGCAATGTACTCAGCTTTTGTGCTTGACAAGGCAACAACTGGTTGAATTTGTGATTTCCAGCTTATACAATTTCCATCAAGAGTCATCATAAAAGCTGAGGTGGATCGCCTTCTATCCCTGTCACCTGTAAAATCAGAGTCCACAAAATCTTCCAAGACCAAGTGATTAGATTTGTACTTGTAAATTAAACCATAGTTAATAGTAGACTTTACATATTTCAACACCCACTTCATGGCTAACCAATGATCAAGACTTGGATTAGCCATATATTTACTTAAAACACTAACAGCATATGCTAAATCAGGTCTAGGGCATATCATAGAATACATTAATGAACCTACATCACTAGCATAAGGAATTTTGGTCATTTTAATTTTCTCTTCTTCATAAGAAGGTGATTGATCAACAAAGAGTTTAAAATGACCTGCAAGTAGTACCTTGACACTTTTAGAATGTTCCATAGAAAACTTCTTAACAACCTTCTTTAAATACTCTTCTTGAGATAAATATAACTTTTTCTGTTTTCTATCTCTTTTTATGTCTATACCCAAAATTCTCTTTGCATTCCCTAGATCCTTCGTATCAAATTCAGATCCTAATAGATTCTTAACCTTGTTAATGATAGTCATATCAATTTGAGTAACATAGTGATCAAACCTTTTATACCATTGCCAAGGAGACTTTGAGACCATATAGGGATTTTTTCAGTAAGCATACATGATTTTCCTTGCCTTTTGATACGAGATCACCAGCAAATCACAGGTAAAGATGCAATTACTCAAGTATTATTGAATTATCAACTATCGGAAAGATTCAATTAGGACTTTCCGCACACTCTTCACACACACACAGAGGTTTTCGAGAGACCTCAACTCTCCAATTTCTTCTCAATCCAATTCTCTGATCCGATCCTCTACTTCTACTCTTTTATATCCCTCTTATTTCCCCCCAAAACCATTATTCCTACACGCTATTCCTCTACATTAGGCAGCCCCTCTACAGAATTCCCTTTTTGCCCTTGCCTTTTATTCCTCCTCACGTAAGTGAAATACACCAGTGGCTTATCATTACCCGCCGCCCAAACTTGCACCTTGTCCTCAAGGTGAAAAAGAGAAAAATGATGTTGGATAGTCGAAAAAGACTCCCAGGTAGCATCAAAGGCAGGCATACCCTGCCAATGAATCAACACCTCCACATCACCCACATTGCCCGCCCGAGGTTGGCGAACGCCTAAAACCTCCGCCGGCTCCATCAACATCTCTATGTCCGCAGAAAGCTGAGCAGGGAGCTCCTGAGAGGCCTCAGCAGGCCCCAAACAACGCTTGAGTTGGGAAACATGGAAAACCGGGTGGATTTGTGCTGAAGCAGGTAGCCGCAAGCGGTAAGCCACCTTACCAATCCGTTGTTCCACCTCATAAGGGCCAAAGAAACGGGGAGCCAACTTCTCATTTCGCCGACGAGACAACGACTGTTGCCGGTAAGGGCGCAGCTTCAAATACACCAAGTCACCCTCCGTGAACTCAACATCCCGCCTCTTCCCATCGGCCACACTCTTCATTTTGTCCTGTGCCCGTAACAAATGCAATTTCAAGGCATCCAAAGTAGCATCTCGGTTCGACAACTGACGTTCGATCGAAGCCACAGCTGTCTTACCGGAGCCAAACCGAAGCAATGGTGGAGGATCCCGGCCATACACCACACGAAAGGGTGTAGTATGAGCCGCAGAATGGTACGATGTGTTATACCAGTACTCAGCCCAAGCCAACCAACGCATCCATTGGCGAGGCTTGTCAGACGCAAAACAACGCAAATACGTCTCCACACACCGATTGACCACCTTTGACTGTCTGTCCGTTTGAGGGTGATACGCGGTACTCCGCTTGAGGGAAGTCCCCTGTAAACGAAACAACTCAGTCCAGAAGCCGCTTAAAAAAACCTTGTCGCGGTCATACACAATGGAGCGAGGGATCCCATGCAAGCGAACCACCTCCCGCATAAACAGATTGGCCACAACCGGGGCTATAAAAGGGTGGCGAAGTGCCAAGAAATGAGCATACTTACTCAATCTATCCACCACGACCATGATAGTATCATAGCCCTCAGATTTAGGAAGGCCTTCGATAAAATCCATGGACAAATCGTCCCAAATCTGATCCGGAACTGGAAGAGGTTGCAAAAGCCCCGCAGGCAATAGATTGGAATGCTTGTTCCGCTGACAAACCAAGCAACGTCCCACATACTCCTTAATATCCTTAAACATGCCCACCCAATACCAAATCGAGGCCAAGCGGCGATAGGTTTTGAAAACCCCCGAATGCCCGCCAACCGGACCATCATGCGCCTCCTTTAATAAGGTGACAACAAACGGAGAAGACTTGGCAATAACTAGTCGCCCTTTGTACAAAAGCCGACCCTGCTCCAACGAGAAACCAGGGTAGCTAGTGGTGTCGTGTGACAAGGCTTGAAAAATCTCTGACAACCGAGGATCCAATAGCACTTGCTGCTGCAGCTCGTCATAATCCCAGCCCTGGACACAAGATATTGTGCAAAGAGAGGACACGCTGCCCATGCGAGAAAGCGCATCAGCGGCCTTATTCTCTAATCCCGGCCAATAATGGATGTCAAAGTCATACCCCAGCAACTTAGTAATCCATTTTTGATGCTCCAGACTTACCAACCGCTGCTCCAACAAAAATTTCAAACTCTGTTGGTCGGTTCGTACAATGAAACGCCTGCCCAACAAATACAGTCGCCACTTTTGCACCGCTAGTACAATTGCCATCAACTCACGCTCATAAATGGAACGCGCCCTGCCCCGAGACGACGAAACATGGCTGTAAAATGCAATTGGTCGACCATTCTGCATTAACACAGCTCCTAAACCGTGTCCAGAAGCATCCGTCTCAACCACAAAGGGCTGAGAAAAATCCGATAAGGCTAACACCGGAACCGAAGTCATAGCCTTCTTTAAGGCCACGAACGACTCCTCCGCCGCTAGATTCCACCCAAATTGATCTTTCTTGAGTTGATCAGTCAACGGACTTGCCAACATCCCATAGTTCTTGACAAACTTGCGGTAATAACCCGTGATCCCCAAAAAACCCCTCAACTCTCGCAACGTTTTGGGAACTGGCCATTTCATCATTGCCTCAATCTTCTGCTCATCCGCCGCCACTCCATCCACAGAAATAATATGCCCCAAGTACTCCAAAGATGATTGTCCAAAACAGCATTTTTTATCATTAACCTTCAAACTATGCTGCTGCAACAACTCAAAAACCCGAAGCAAATGCTCCACATGTTCTCCTAATGACGCACTATAAATCAAAATGTCGTCAAAAAACACCAACACAAACTTCTGCAAAAAACACTTAAAACACCTCGTTCATTAGAGCCTGGAAGGTGGTAGGGGCATTTGTCAAACCAAACGGCATCACTAAGAATTCATAATGCCCCTCATGGGTTCTAAAGGCCGTTTTGGGCACGTCCTCGGCTCGCACCCTAATTTGGTGATATCCAGAGCGAAGATCCAGTTTTGAAAAAATCTTCGCCCCATGCAACTCATCTAATAACTCCTCTATCACCGGAATAGGAAACCAGTCTGGAACGGTAGCGTGATTCAAAGCCCGGTAGTCCACACAGAAACGCCAACTCCCGTCTTTTTTCTTGACCAAAAGCACTGGGCTGGAATAAGGGCTGGCATTGGGTTGAATGATGCCTGCCTGTAACATCTCGTTAACCAAGCGCTCAATCTCGTCTTTCTGCACCTGCGGGTATCGATAATGACGTACTCTAATCGGTGACGTACCCTCTTGAAGCACAATCGCATGATCACGAGCCCGAGTTGGCGGTAGCCCATGCGGTTTTTCAAAAACAGCCGTGAACCGTTGCAATACTTGCGAAATCTCCTCTGCCATTGGCATTTGTGTACCTTCCTCCAATACCTGTACACACCCAAACTCCACCAAAATTCCCTCTCCTTCTTTCTTAAGCGTTTTCAGCATGGATTTCAAGGAAACCAGCGTCCTACTTAAACTCGAATCCCCCTGTAAAGTAACCGGCATATCGCCCACCTTGAATTTCATTGTTAGAGTTTGCCAATTGACTGTCATATTGCCGAGGGACCCTAGCCATTGCATTCCCAAAATGACATCCGAACTACCCAGCTTAAGAGGCAGAAAATCCTCAACCACCTCTACCCCTTGCAACCCCAACACTAAACCCCTGTAAACCCCACTTCCCTTCACAGCCTTCCCAGTACCCATGACCACCCCATATGCCTGGGTTGTAGTCAACAGCAATTCCAATTTCCTGACTAATTCCATGGAAATAAAGTTGTGAGTGGCCCCCGAATCAATGAGTACCACCACCTCTTGACTGCCAATCTTCCCCCTTATTTTCATGGTTCTCGGGGTGGTGATTCCTACCACAGAATTCAAAGATAGTTCTACTAACTCTTCCTCACCCCCTACCGTAATTTCCTCCTGTTCATTTTGATTAACTTCTTCTTCCTCTTCTAAAATCAAAATCTGTAATTCTTTATTCTTACAGACATGGCCAAAGAAATATTTGTCATCACATTTAAAACAGAGGCCTTTTTCCCTTCTTTTCTGAATTTCAGCTTCAGAAAAATGCCTAACAGAATGCATACCTGTTCGCTGAAACGACCTGTCGTTTTGGGAAGGACCAAACGACTTGTCGTTTGGCATGGCTGACTTGAGGATACTCGTTGATTGGCTTCGAAAAGGCTGGGTGTATGGTTGTTGTCGCATCCAAGGACCGGTTGTCATTCCTTTAGCTCCTTTCAAGGCCAAATTTCTATCTTCCACCCTCTGAGCCAATTCAATAATTCGATTCAACCCGCTCGGCTGAAGCAGGCGAATTTCCGCCCTAATCTCTGGTTTGAGTCCGTTGATGAAGTTACCCTCAAGGATCGCCGTCGGGATCTCCGTCAAGGGAGCGGCCAGCATCTCAAAATCACGAATATACGCGCGTACTGTTTCGTCTTGCCTGAGAGCAAGGAACTTCTCACAATTCGACCCCTCCTGTGATGGTCGGAAACGATCGAGCAGCAATTTCTTGAATTCTGGCCAATCGCGAATTGGTCGGCGCCCGTCCGTCCACTGGAACCAGGCCAGGGCCTCGCCGTCCAAACTGATTGCCGCCACTTCCAATTTCTCCCTTTCTCCCATGCGATTTAGGGTAAAGAATCGCTCGGCATGAAAAATCCAACCGTCTCGATTTGTGCCTTCAAAAATTGGCATTTCAATCCGCCTGGTCATACCTCCCAACCGGAACTCGCCTTCTCGATGCTCGTACGCCGATCCGCCTCCATTTCCGTTCTCCGCCCTAGTCTCCCTATTCTCCGAACTTTCCCCTCCCTGATTCTGCATCAACGAGTCCAATTTCCCTAAAATTAACGCCACGTTCTTCTCCAACGCAGGAATCTTCTGCAAATCGCCTCTAACTCCTTCCATTTCCTTCGAAATTCCCTCATAAACAGCACTCAGCTGCTCTTCCACGGTACCGAGTCTCTCCTCCATTTTCCTGGCGGCCATCCCGATTCACGCAAGATCGGTGCTCTGATACCAATTTGATACGAGATCACCAGCAAATCACAGGTAAAGATGCAATTACTCAAGTATTATTGAATTATCAAATATCGGAAAGATTCAATTGGGACTTTCCGCACACTCTACACACACACCGAGGTTTTCGAGAGACCTCAACTCTCCAATTTCTTCTCAATACAATTCTCTAATCCCATCCTCTACTTCTACTCCTTTATATCCCACTTATTTCCCCCCAAAACCGTTATTCCTACACGCTATTCCCCTACATTAGGCAGCCCCCTCTACAGAATTCCCTTTTTGCCCTTGCCTTTTATTCCTCCTCACGTAAGTGAAATACACCGGTGGCTTATCAGAAGTTAAATTAATCGTAAAGCTTCAACATAGGAATCTCGTTGCTCTACTGGGCTGTTGTATTCAAAAAGAAGAAAGGATATTAATCTATGAGTTTATGCCTAATAAGAGCTTGGACCATTACATCTTCGGTTTGGAACCAAACCTTTGCAAATTAAATTTTTGAAAGGTTATGCGGTCAATGAATTAAAAATTTAACTGATAAGGAGAAGTTCAAATTTCTTGCAGATGGAAAACGATGCACAAAACTTCCTTGGAACAAGCAGTTTGACATTATCAGAGGCATTGCAAGAGGTCTTCTTTACCTCCACCAAGATTCTAAACTTCAGATTGTTCATCGAGATCTTAAAGCAAGCAATATTTTATTAGGCAATGATCTAAACCCTAAGATATCGGATTTTGGTTTGGCAAGGATTTTCAGAGACGATGAGAAAGAAGCTTGGACAAGAACAATTGTTGGAACATAGTAAGTTAGAAAACTTGCTACTATTTTCTAGCACACATTTATACTTGGTTTTTATGACAGCGTCCTACTTAAACTCGAATCCCCCTGTAAAGTAATCGGCATATCCCCCACCTTGAATTTCATTGTTAGAGTTTGCCAATTGACTGTCATATTGCCGAGGGACCTTAGCCATTGCATTCCCAAAATGACATCCGAACTACCCAGCTCAAGAGGCAGAAAATCCTCAAACCACCTCTACCCCTTGCAACCCCAACACTAAACCCCTGCAAACCCCACTTCCCTTCACAGCCTTCCCAGTACCCATGACCACCCCATATGCTTGGGTTGTAGTCAACGGCAATTCTAATTTCCTGACTAATTCCATGGAAATAAAGTTGTGAGTGGCCCCCGAATCAATGAGTACCACCACCTCTTGACTGCCAATCTTCCCCCTTATTTTCATGGTTCTCGGGGTGGTGATTCCTACCACAGAATTCAAAGATAGTTCTACTAACTCTTCCTCACCCCCTACCGTAATTTCCTCCTGTTCATTTTGATTAACTTCTTCTTCCTCTTCTAAAATCAAAATCTGTAATTCTTTATTCTTACAGACATGGCCAAAGAAATATTTGTCATCACATTTAAAACAGAGGCCTTTTTCCCTTCTTTTTTGAATTTCAGCCTCAGAAAAACGCCTAACAGAATGCATACCTGTTGGCTGAAATGACCTGTCGTTTTGGGAAGGACCAAACGACTTGTCGTTTGGCATGGCTGACTTGAGGACACTCGTTGATTGGCTTCGAAAAGGCTGGGTGTATGGTTGTTGTCGCATCCAAGGACCGGTTGTCGTTCCTTTAGCTCCTTTCAAGGCCAAATTTCTATCTTCCACCCTCTGAGCCAATTCAATAATTCGATTCAACCCGCTCGGCTGAAGCAGGCGAATTTCCGCCCTAATCTCTGGTTTGAGTCCGTTGATGAAGTTACCCTCAAGGATCGCCGTCGGGATCTCCGTCAAGGGAGCGGCCAGCATCTCGAAATCACGAATATACGCGCGTACTGTTCCGTCTTGCCGGAGAGCAAGGAACTTCTCACAATCCGACCCCTCTTGTGATGGTCGGAAACGGTCGAGCAGCAATTTCTTGAATTCCGGCCAATCGCGAATTGGTCGGCGCCTGTCCGTCCACTGGAACTAGGCCAGGGCCTCACCGTCCAAACTGATTGCCGCTGCTTCCAATTTCTCCCTTTCTCCCATGCGATTTAGGGTAAAGAATCGCTCGGCATGAAAAATCCAACCGTCTCGATTTGTGCCTTCAAAAATTGGCATTTCAATCCGCCTGGTCATACCTCCCAACCGGAACTCGCCTTCTCGATGCTCGTACGCCGATCCGCCTCCATTTCCGTTCTCCGCCCTAGTCTCCCTATTCTCCGAACTTTCCCCTCCATGATTCTGCATCAACGAGTCCAATTTCCCTAAAATTAACGCCACGTTCTTCTCCAACGCAGGAATCTTTTGCAAATCGCCTCTAACTCCTTCCATTTCCTTCGAAATTCCCTCATAAACAGCACTCAGCTGCTCTTCCACGGTACCGAGTCTTTCCTCCATTTTCCTGGCGGCCATCCCAATTCACGCAAGATCGGTGCTCTGATACCAATTTGATACGAGATCACCAGCAAATCACAGGTAAAGATGCAATTACTCAAGTGTTATTGAATTATCAACTATCGGAAAGATTCAATTAGGACTTTCCGCACACTCTTCACACACACAGAGGTTTTCGAGAGACCTCAACTCTCCAATTTCTTCTCAATACAATTCTCTAATCCCATCCTCTACTTCTACTCCTTTATATCCCACTTATTTCCCCCCAAAACCGTTATTCCTACACGCTATTCCTCTACATTAGGCAGCCCCTCTATAGAATTCCCTTTTTGCCCTTGCCTTTTATTCCTCCTCACGTAAGTGAAATACACCGGTGGCTTATCACCTTTCTCTTCAAAACCTGGTGGCTGATTCATGTAAATAGTTTCCTTTAAGTGTTCATGGAGGAAGGCAGTCTTAACGTTCATCTGTTCTAATTCCCAATCCTCATGAGCTACTATTGCAAGAATGGTCCTGATTGTTTTATACTTGACAACGGGGGAAAATATTTTTGTGTAATCAACTCCTTCTACTTGTGTAAAACCTTTAGCAACCAGTCTCGCTTTGAATCTTTTAGGTTCTTTAGGTGTAGTGCCCTCCTTGATCTTAAAGATCCACTTACAATCCACTGGCTTTTGCTTCTTAGGTCTAGGGACTAAGATCCATGTTTTATTCTTTTCCAATGATTGCATTTCTTCTTCCATTGCTCTCTTCCAATTTTCAGCATTTGGAGTAGAAATTGCTTCAAGGAAACTTCAGGGTTCTTGTTCTTCAACCTCTTCTGTTGTATTAAGAGCAAAAGCTATCAAGTTACCCCCTTCATATCTCATCGGTGGCTTTATAATCCTCCTCGGCCTATCTCTGGTTAATTGATATTGCCCTAGGTCCTGATTAGGTACTGGTTGTTCCATGTGCATGAACTTCGGTTTCTTCAGTGTGATCATCTTGGGAAGATGGCTGATCTTGAGTTGGAACTTGACTTTGCGGTGGGTCAATAGGTTGTTTGTGTGGTTCTTCCACCTCAAGCTGCAATTCCTGAGTTTGCTTTTCGTCATTACCTTCACCATTAGAACTGAAAGCAATATCTTTTTCTAATTTTAAGAAAGGCATATCAGACTCATTAAAGACAACAGCCCTGTTAATAATCACTTTATATTGTGAACCATTTCTAAGACACAGTCTATATCCTTTAACACCCTCTGGATAGACCAAAAAAATACACTTAAGAGTGTGCATAAGCTGCACATCCGAACACTCTCAAATTTGACAGATTCAGAGGTTTGCCAGTCTAGCATTCCTCTGGTATCTTTAAGCCAATAGGCTTACAAGGACACCTATTAATTAAGTAGCAAGCTGTAGTGACAGCCTCCCCCCAAAAGTGTTTATTAAGACCGGAACTGAAGAGCATACATCGAACCCTTTCCATTAGTGTTCTGTTCATTCTTTCTGCTATCCCATTTTGTTGGGGGCTTTTCCTTAATGTTCTATGTCTTAGAATGCCTTTATCTTGACAGTACTTAGTGAAAACTTCATGACAAAATTCCATTCCATTATCAGTTTTTAATGCCTTTACCTTCTTGTTAGTGAGATTTTCTACTAATACCTTCCATTGTTTAAATTTTTCAAAACACTCATCTTTTGTTTTTAACAAGTGCACCCATACTTTCCTAGAGTGATCATCTACAATAAATAGAAAGTACCTGTGACCAGCAAAGGTGGATGTCCTTTCTAGTCACCGCAGATCAGCGGGTACATAGTCAAAAGGATCCATGGCTCTATAAGATGAGGCAGCAAACTTTAGTCTATGTTGCTTCCCTAGCACACATAGATGCCCAATTTGACCTTTACCTAACAATCCCTGTTTACATAATTCTTGTAAACCTTTTTCACTCACATGGCTGAGTCTTTGATGCCATAGCACTGCTTGATTTTCATCTTCAACCGAGGCTGCAGTACCAGTGACTGTATGTCCTTCCAAGACATACAAGCCTTGATTTTTTCCTCCCTTAAAAACCACCATTGGCCCCCTAAGCACCTTCAAGACTCCACCTTCTGCCTTGTAACAATAGCCCAAGTCGTCTAAGGCTCCCAACGAGATTAGATTTTCTTCTAAGTTCAGGGATGTGCCTCACATCTTGAAGTACATGAGTTGTTCCATTCCTAAGCTTCAAAGTCACCAAACCTATGACAGCAACAGAACAAGTATAATTGTTTCCCATTAACACTCTTCCTCCATTTAATTTCTCATAAGAGGAGAACCACTCTCTTCTAGGGCACATATGGTATGTGCAGCTCGAATCTAGGATCCATTCTTCCTCAGTCTGACTGACACTTACTGCAAGCATCCCTGAACTTTCATATCCATCTTCTTGATACGCCAAAGCCGCATTAGCCCCTTCAGTAGGTTGTTCTGCACATTTCTTTTTCCATTCTTTACAGAACCTTCGGATATGCCCTGGTTTATTGCAGAATAAACACTTTCTTTGACCAGACTTTGACTTAGATCTAGAGTTAGGCCTATTTTTAGACTTACCTTGATCTCTTTTCTGCGGCCTTCCTCTAGAGAATAGGCCTTCATCACCTCTAGCCGACAATTCATGCTTTTTCTCTAACTCTCTTGATCTCAAAGCCGACAACACATCATCCAATGTCAAACTAACCTGCCATACTTTATTGCATTCTTTACTTGAAAGATTCTAGAAGAGATATGAGCAATATCACGGCTTGATTTTCCTCTTCAATTTTCTCACCGATATTAGCTAAGTTGAGTACTATCTTGTTGAATTCATTAAGATTCTTTTATAAATCCTTATTCGGATCCATTTTAAAACTGAAGAGTCTCTCCTTGAGATAAATCTTATTTGTCAGAGACCTAGTCATATACAATTGTTCAAGTTTAAGCCATACCTTCACAGCCGTATCTTCTTCACTGACTTGCTGAAGTACGTTGTTCGAGAGATAGAGAATAATCGTCGAATATGCAATTTCTTGCATATCGGCCTTTTCAACATTAGTGCCTTGAACATCCTTCATGTCTCTGAGAGCCTTGGCCACCTTTTGTGGAACTAAGATGGCTCTCAATTTCTTATGCCATAAACCAAAATCCCCAGAGCCATCGAACTTTTCCAGTTCGAATTTTGCGGTACCCATGTTCTTTGATTTCTCCAAGATCTTGATCAAGATGAATCAAGATTCCAATTGAGTCTTCAATCTTCTTGAATTTCCGACGAGAAAACCCTCAGCTCTAATACCACTGTTGGAGCGATTCCAACACAGACCCACGAAATCAATGAACACAACAGAAATCAAATGCACAGATGTTTGTTTCACCGAGGTTCGGGATCTCTCCCTACGTCCCCGTTGAGCTCGTCCGCAGACAAACTCTTTCCACTAAATCAAAGAAAGTGATTACACCCTCAATCCTCACAATTACAGAGATTTCCCAATTACAGAGATAACCCACACTCAGAGAAGAAATAAGCCAACCCCAAACAAGAAGAATACCCAGTGGAGAACAAACTCTAGTTTCCCCATATTCTCCCGTTCTCAAATGCTCTAGATTTCTCTCTCACCACAAAACCAGGAGTTTCTCTCTACAAATCTCTCTCTTGAACACAGAAAATAATTTGGAGTTCTCTGATCTAAGGCCAAAGGGATATATATATATATATATATATATCAACTAATATTGCTAAAAGCTTATATTACACGCCTAAATTTACTTAAGGCGGTTTACTACTCGTTTCTCCAACAAACGACTTCTGTGAGATGTAGAACACTTTCTTTCTGAGTGTCGTTTTCTTTTATTATTCTTACAGAAAGGAGAGAGAACTGATGTAATAAAAGACAGTATCAATATAAGGAACAGGCCTAATATAAACTATAAGGGCATATTCGGTATCATATATGCGTTATAAATCTCTAATAGGTATTCTCGTGATATTATACAATAGTAGACATTTTTAGACGTTTTATGTAGTTACTCATATATATATATATATATATATATATATCCTATAATGAATGCTAAAGTATATAAATATTCACATGCATTGAAGAATGGAGTTCTCTCATCATAGTCATTAGTGTCACGGTACTATGCTAATAGCCATTTTCGGATCCTTGCAGATTGGTTGGAGATGCCGGGATCCTTGATTCTTCTTCTGGTTGTGGCTCCAAGCTTTTTCGCGCACACATTGAGGGACAGTTGGGTTGGCGTCGTGATATGTCTCCTCATCGGCTGCTACCTTCTGCAACAGCACATCCGGGCGTCTGGTGGCTTCAGAAACTCCTTCACAGAAAGCAATGGAATTTCAAACACGGTTGGCATTATTCTTCTCTTGGTCTACCCTGTCTGGGCTCTGGTCCTCCATTTTGTCTAGGGGGGTTTTGCCTTTGTTATGGTAGGCTGCTTCTGGAACTGTTATGTTTTCAAAATGTATCCTCCAAATGGCAAAATCTGTTATGTTGTCAGCCGTAAGTCTTTTTTCTGTTCTTTATAACCTGAACGTGAAGAATTCTTGTTAATAAAAGCAATGGATTAAGAATAGCTAAAATAATCGATGCATTTAAACCATCCTTTAATGAGGACGCCTTAGTCCCTGATTATAGCTTACCTTTTGCAATTTGTGTTTGTGTGCGTGTTTTTTGTCCCCCTCTTTTTCTTTTTAAAACCAAAAATCGAACACAAAATCGCTCATAAAGAAAGCGTACCTTCTTGAAGAAAATAAGAATAGAAATTAACCATTAAATTAAAATGTAGAGCCTTTCACATTTAGATCAATGGCAATAATCTTATCAGTTTAATGGTCGATTTAGCGTCTGATGGTTGAGATTTAATGGGGCATTCAACATATCTGTAAGTTTTTTTTTTTTTTTAAAGGAAAAGTATATTTCTAATGAATAAATATATGGGAGAAAGAGGGAAATAAGATAAGATTTGAGATGAATTAAAATTAATAGGCCAATAATTTACATAAGTTAATAAATAGGTCAAATTATTGTTTTCGTCCATAACTTGTCTGGTTATAAACCATAACTTGACAAGTTATTATCCATAATTGTTCATAACTTATTTGGCTATGAACCATAACTTAATAAGTTTGTCCATAACTTATCTGGTTATGAATCATAACTTGACAAGTTATAGCATATTAATTTATATAACTAAAAATTAGCCTATATACTTTCTTAAGCTTTTCATATTGACTTATTTTTTACTATTTCTCTAAATATATACACCAATAATTCTTTACTTGGTAATTTGAATCCGTTTATCAACGGAGCCAACGAAAGACAACGAAACGGCTCGCAAACGTTTCCGTTCTCTCTTTTTTTTCCTTCCTCCTTTATTTATAATTTGACCTATATTATTGTTTCTCTTACTTTTCTATTTTTTTTTTGGTTGCTTTTCTCCCTAAAATTTTATATATTTTTAAATCCAAGTCATTTCACTATTTTTTACTTTTTGATTTGTCTTGCTTAATTTTTTTTTTAATAAATTAATCTCCACTCATACATTTATTACAAGTAAATGGGTTTTTTTGGGACCACTAACGAAACGTTTAGTTAGCGGTTTCTTTTTTATTTTTTTTAACTTTCTACTTTTTTTTTTTACTTTCCTCCCTTTTTCCTTTTATCTTATTTTATTTTATTTTTTTGGTCTCCCCTTCTTCATTCTTATCTTTTTTTTTTCTCACGTTACATTTTTTTCTCAAATTGACCATCATAAGTATGTCTGTTAAATTATTTCTTCTTATACATATTCCTATCTCTTTTTTTTTTTTTTGAACTCTCTTCCGTTACTAACCAAATTTGAGGCTTAAGTGAAATCATCAGTTTAATGCAAATTGCACTTGCACTGTTTTACTTTTTTTTTTTTATATTCCCCCCTTTTATTCTTATCTTTTTTCTTTATACTTTTTCATTTTTTTTCTCTCTCCAAAATGAGACTCTAATAAATATGTTTTTCATTCTTACCTATAGAATCTCACGTTCGTATGCGCGCGTTTTCAACTAGTTTCAAACTACAAGCAAACCACAACACAATAACCAATTGGTTCCACTAATAAACTCGAATGGAACACTCAAAGTGAAATAAATGTGTACCAAATTTTGAAACAGACTCCCAAATAAGTACCCCAACTATTAAGCACACTCATTGCACTAAAAAAAAATAGTACAATCGATAGAATAATCTAATTGATCAGAATTTAAAAAAAAAAATTGATTCACCGAAATTAAGAGACCTATAGCACTAGAGCCACATAAAATGTAACATCCCTTTTTAAAATATAACTATTATAAAGAAACGAATATCCAAATATATTGCAATAGTTGATAACAACACAAAAATCGGAACAAATTTAAACTTTTGTTGTTGGCCCAAGGTTGAATATTCTCATGTTTTGATGATCACAAACACAATGTATTATGTTTCTAATGATTCTATTTTGAGTTGTGTATTTAGCGTAATTAATGTTATAAATCAACTCAAGAAGCATTTTGCGGAATACAATGCAAATACATTCAAGATTGACAAATGCAAATTGAAGAAGGAATTCAAGGCTTGAAGTGCTAAAATACCAAAGATCAAGAGCAAGCAAACAAAATCAAGCTGGACAAGTACTAATAGGTTTTTAATATCTCATTAGTCTTGTATTTGATTTTGACTTCATACTATCATGATTAATTCTTGTTTAGGCTCATGCACACACTCACATTATTCTTTAAAAATGAGACTAAACTTAGTGCATAATGACATTTGGCCTAAAAGTACAAATGTGTGAAGATTTGAGGCAAATTAAGTGTCAATCGGTTGACCTACGTCGTCCGGTGACAGAGAAGGCTAAATGCACCAGTCGACCGGTGATGCCTCAACCGGTTAACCGCTCCGGTCGACCGGTTCTGTTCACCAGACACTCAATAAGAATGTTGAACAGCACGAATTCAAATTTGTCTCAACCGGTCAACCGCTCCGGTCGACCAGTACTGGGTAAACAGGCAAAAATATGACCGTTGGCAAGAGAGGTTAAATAGAGAAAAGTCATTTTTCTCAATAGTGGATTTTGCTAAAAACAGAGAACGAATTCATAGCTTCAAAAATTAAAAAGAGAGTTCTCCATTGTGTTTACATAATCATCATCTTCTCTAAATCCTTAACTCTCTCACACACAATTGAGCCTACCTTGAATTATCTTGTGATAGTGTGAGTTCATCATCTCCTAGTGATTTTAATTGTGTAAAACCATTGTTAGGAGAGTAAAACTAAGTGCTTCACTACTCATAATCATTACTTTGGTATTGAGTTACTTGGTTGGTCGATCTCCGTGGAAAATCGACATTGTGTAAGAGGTTAGGCGAAGCCTCGGGTAGAAAGATTCGCCTTCTTGTAAGAGGAGTGATCATGCCGGAAAGTCGATTGAATAGTGAAAGAGGTCGAGAGGCAGAATATCTCAGCGACAGTGGATGTAGGCAAATTTATTTGTTGAACCACTATAAATCTCGTTTGCATCTCTCTAACTCCATCTCTTTAATTTCCGCACTTTAAATTTGATTGCTGACATTGATTGGTTTAACTCGTCGTGATAAGTTTATTGAACTCTTTTTATGATATTAGATTGGTCCATCCTGTGTACATCAAGTGGTTGTGCTATTGCATTAACTTACATAATTTTCTGTACACCAAGTGTTTGATAAAAGTACCTTGTTCAATTAATTGTCTATATTTAGTTTTAATCTTCGAATAATCGTATAAACTCTCGAAAAATATTCAAAACCCAATTCACCCCCCTCTTAGGTAGCCTTATTCGGGACAACATTTGTTACATAACATACTTCATAAAATTTCAAACAATAAAGTCTTAAATACACACTCATATTTATTTAAAATTTAATGGTGCCTCCTTTTAAACTTTTCTCCCAGCATGTCGATTCCATATGTACTAACACGTCAGTTTGGCACCTTGCACATTCTCCAGTTTAATTCAACGTACTTTTTCCCTTACCTACAACACAAGTATAAATGAACTGATAAGCTAACACTCAGTAAGCAAAGTCATTGTCTCACATGAAAGTTAAAACTCATTTATGCTCATACTTTGCTTCATTATTTTTGTTCATCTTAGGGCCCTGGAGAATACTATCTGAGTAAACTTTAACTTCTTTGATTGTCAACTATTGCTTAATAATTTTTGTTGAGCATTGCCCTCCTATGAAGGCACCTGGCATTGAAATAATTTCTAAATAATTACTTAGGCAACATCTCCTATTATCTTTCAACTTTAAAGTGAATGTAATGCTTCAACATAGCAAATGTAAAGATACTGTATGAGAAGGTATAACCATAATATAACAAGTATAAACGTGCTGAAAATAATTTTCAATATATTTTAACTTGTATTGTAGGTGAGAACTTTACTTACTTTGTCTCAACTTCCCGTAGGAAAATATACTCCTAACTAATACAATAACAATCGCAATACAATATCAGTAATGAAAATAGCTTAATAATACTAACATAATAACTAAACATAAGTACTGCTATTCCATTTTTACTTCATTTTCAAGTCCATAAATTCTGAAGGCCTGTTTATAGAAAAACTCAGGAGTACTATGCAGTTACTAGGCGTAATAAAATATTATTTATGAATAGTAACCTTTGATTAAAATATTATATTTCTATAATAATTGATACATAATCTTCTTCTTCTTGCTATACTCTCTTCTAATTCTTTTTTTCTTTTTTTTATTTGGGTTGGGCACTATTTATTGATTTGCTACTATTTGGGCTCGATAATGAAACTTTTACCACTTATATTCATCCTTTTTTACTTCTGATTTTTTCATCATAATTCTTGATTTGCACTTGAGGGTAGTATATTTTTTATCAAATTTAATCAAGTCATCTCAACCCATAATTATTTATTCCTAAAATGTCCTTTTCTTAAAACTAGTACCTCGGGCTATCAAAATTGAATTCTAACTTTATTATTATTCTTTATGATTTTCTCCATAAATCTCTATAATTTTGAATATCGATTGATATCTCTAATTATATTTTCCTCAAAATATTAACCAGGTGTAAAATCGTCAAAATATTATTCTGATAGTTATTTTCTTCAAACAGTTAGGAAATTATTCCTCACAAATAATAAGGGCAAAAATCGTCATATCACTGATCCTAACGGTTATTCCAACGGTCAGAATACTATTCATAACAGTTAAGGGCAAAATCACCCAATCACTATTCCAACGATCAAAAACAGCTAGTTTCTACCTTATAAATAATTGAGTTTTCTATCATTCATGTTCACCCACAAATTTTACTCTTTAAAATGTTCCTCAACAATCTCATTCTTCTTAATTTTTATGATGCTAGTTTCTTAATAGCTATAAACTTTATTATGTTAGCTATTATTATCTTCTTACTTATAGTTATAATTATGTCTCACTACGACGCTAGAGTATGGGATCGACATGTACGAAAATATCGAGTTGTACGGGAACATCAAGATTAACTTTTGTATTGTACTTTATTGTTATTTCTTCATTATAAAAGTTCTTTATTTATTGAAATATAAAGCGGGATGTTACATAAAATGCTACTAAGAAACAAATTTAGTAGACTAAGGGTCTGTTTAGTTCGTTGATTCGAGTTTTTAATTTGAGTTAAGATGTGACTTTATGTGAGAGCTTTTTACTGTAGTAAAAACAATTAGATGTGACTGTTTATGAGAGCTTTTTACTGTAGCAAAACTCGAATTCTAAACTCGAATCGGTGAAATGAATGGAGTCTAAAACACTACCTAACATTAGAAAGCACACAAACACACCACTAAATTAGGCTAAAACATTGCAAGTTGTTATACAACGAAAAAAACAAGAAAAATCTCAAGCATCAATTACAAGACCTCCAATGATTAAACAAACAGTGAAAGAACCATTAGAGAAATTACTAATCAGGTAACGGTGAAAGAACCATTAGAGAAATTACTAATTAGTAGAACTTGAGAGACATACAGTATAATCGAAGTGTCACCCAACAGCAGCGTGCAAGCCCCACACGCCACCGCCATCATTGCAAGAAGATTGCACCATCACAATATCACTGTCACATAGATCGAGCCCTTATACGACTTCGATTGTCAGTCAATGTGCCAAAAATAGTGGTCCAAACCAACGGCTGCTAACCTTTACACCACCTTTAAATTCAATCCACACCAACAAATCCTCTACCCTATACACCACTCTACTAAGTGAAAGCCCACTATTTGGCAAGCTTGAAGACCAAATTTTAGGTTAGAGAGCTTAACGCGCCTAGGAGGGGTCCAAGAACTCTGCCCATCCTACTTTCAAAACCTCTCTACTTTCCATCTCTTTTCTTTTTAAGATCGATGCTGACTCTTTAATAGGGGTGAACAAAAACCCAACAACCCAACGAACTTAATTAAAACACCTAACCCATTATAACCTAAACCCGATCAAGAGATCAACCCAACTCACCCAACCGGATTATTATTTGAGTGAGTTTAGGTTGAGTTTTTTTTTTTTTTTTTTCTAATTGTGATAAATTATTGATTAATTAATTATTCAATTACTAATGTAACTCTAATTTATCAATTTTTAATTACATAATTATTATTTTAAATTCTGACATGTATTATCGATATGCTTTACTGAAAGTCATTTTGTGCATATATATCCTATGAAATTTACCAAATCGAATATTTCTTCTCAGCCTAAGTACTTCAATATTTTCTTGTATAATTATATCACTTTTTTGTAAGTTTATTTTCCAACAAGAGAAAAATGTATAAGTGCGGAGATAATTACATTACATGTAAAATCTTTGAAAATTAGTAAAATTTTTAAAATAATACAAAAATAGAATATATATATATATATATATTGTAATTACCATAAAAATATCAAATGTTATGCTATTTAACAATATTTTAATGTTCTTGTGATCTTTTAAAAATTTTGCTATATTTAAACTTTACCATTTATTTTCTAGAGAAAAACCAATAATGCCACTCAAGGTGGGAAAAAAATATTATTTATACCACTATCCTTAAAAATAAAGAATTTTCATTCAATCAATACAGAGAAAATTACTCATTTGTTATAGGATAAATTTGATAAATACCCCTTAAAATGATACTATTAAGAATTTTTGGGTCATTGTCCTATTGAATTTTGTCATTTTAGAGTAAGTAATTTGATAGATTATTATCGATAATTTGACAGATGTCGCCGGTGGTGGGTCTCTGATCGCTGATAGTGAGTGTAATTTAACAAATTATTATTTAAAATTTAATAAATTATTATCAAAAGAGTAGTCTATCATAATAAAAAAGTAGAACTCCGTAAGGATGTATTTAAGGGTAAGTTTTTTGTAATTTTCTCTTTGCCACATGTGTAAAGAGCCCAAGTACAAAACAATTGTGGGCCCAAATTTGGGCCTCCATTGGTTTTAACCCATGTCTAGAATGCATTAGGCCCACGAATATGTTCACGAGAATTAGAGAGGGCATATTTGGTAATTCGCAAGCACCTTCAACAAAGCGAAACCCTAATACTAACTCAAAGAGCTTCTGGAGACCTCTATAAAAAAGACCCAACGGGACATCACTTCCATTCGAACTCCTCCAAACTCTTGAGCCGATTACAAGATCCGCAAGTAACTTTCTCATATGCACAAAAACTTTTCTCCTTATTTTCGTTTTCTCTCTTTTGTTCTTTCTTAATTCTGAATATTTTTTTCTGTAAATGTTTTCGCAATGATTGATTTTGGGATTATGAATGAGGGGGTTTTCTCGGTGATGATCAACAACGATGACGAGTCTGATATAAATCCATTCTCTTAAACCCTGACGACAATTCGAGGCATTTGTCTGAGAGGTTACCTCCTCATTCTCATATCCAATTTTCTTTACTATTTTTTTTGTAATTTCTTTAATTCGTTTTATTTTGTTTTTTTATTGAGATTAAAGTCTGGCATGGTGATGATATGTTCTCTCTGATGCATCAATTGATGAATATTCAACCTCCTACTCATGCTGAATGCCTGATTATTTCTTTTTTTACATTATTATTTTTACATTTTTTTGTAAAATTTTGTTTCGTTTAAGTTTTAAAGATTAAATTTTTATTTGTATAAGTTTTGGTTTTTTTTTTCGATTTTTATTGGTCTTTTTGGATTGTTTTATTATATTTTTGTTGGGAAAAAATTGAGAGAATGAAGGATGGTGTGGCGATGATGAGAAAAGAGTTTAAACTATCCTCTGAGGAGCATCGATGATTCAGTTTCAAGCACTTTTGAGCTGTTCCTCCTAAATCTCTCAACATCCCCTTCTTAATTATACTGTCTTCTTTTTGTTTGTCTTCTTTATTAAAATTTTGGTGAAGACCAAATTTTTTTTAAAAAAAGTTTTGTTCCTTGGAAAAAAATATTTTTATTTTGGTTTGAGAATTCCGTCTTTTTGTGGTTTGTAGTGTTTTCATAGAAAGAACGACGACATTTTCTGCCAACGTCAATAATTGATGCGTCGTTACAGTACAGTATCAATGTTTACGACTTAACGAAAATGAATACTAACGTCATGTGCCAATGGCAATATAATTGATGTGGAGTTGGGAATGAGCGAGAACATTCACTTAAAAAAGGATATAAACGACAGCATATTATATAATTGAAATGCGTAATCCATCTCATGTATTTTTTTTCTTTGAAAATATAATCTTAGTTTTCATTTATGCGTATAATTTTTTTTTTTTTTTTTGAAATGAGTTATGCGTATAATTTTTTTCCTCTAAAAGGGACGCTATTTTGAACAATGTTACTAACGGGGCAAGGGCTACCATCTTATAGGTGACCCATCGACACCAACATTTAAGAAGACTTATATTATTTTTTTTGACAAGCAACAAAAAAATGTGAAAGACCGTAGTAAGCCCTTGCAAACGAGTTGTTTTTTACAAACTTCTAATATTAGGGATTTAAGTAAAAATGGCCTGTTTTAAGGAATTTTATAAGTACATGACCATTGTTTTCTAGAGTTAGTTATTAAGTGGCCGTCTTTTCTAGTTAATAGACCCAAAAAGACGTGTACACTTCTATTCACCTTATTCCATTGGTTGTAATTTTAAGAATTTTTTAGAATAGAATATAAATATTTTCACGTTGATAAATTTACTCTTATATTATATATAACACTAATATTTTATTTATTAATATAATATATACAATAAAATATAATATAATAAAATTATTATTATATAATATATCATATAATTATGATATATAATATAACAATATTATTAAAATTGTTAATATAATTAGTTAAAATATTAGAATTATATTATATTATATCATATTATATATATTATATTGTAATATTATTATATATTATATTATAAGATATAATTACGTTACAATATATTATATATTATTATATAATATTAAATCAATGTATTATAATTTATAACTATATTATAAATTAATTATTATATTATTATAACTGTATTATATTATAACATTTTTTATTATATATTATATCATATTATAAAATATAACTACTATATAATATATTTTAATTATATTATAATATTGAAGGGTAATTATGAAAAAAAATAAAAAATAAAATTTAGAATGACCATTCCTCTCATATGAGAAATGAATGATGATTAACTCAAAATGGGTGAATGGTCATTCCTTTCTTATGAATCTAACAAAACATTAAATTAGAATTCCATTCGATTCTGTTTCATTCCTTTTCACTCAACCAAACACACCTTTAGAGAATTGTAATAGATATAGACGAACGACAAACCCTAGGTTATTATCTTTGTCTTCCAAATTCCAACCAAGTTTTACCCAAAGCCTCATATTGAGCAACTTTCAAAAGAAATCGGCCATTCACTTGAATTAAGAAAGTAGCGTACATATGTTTTTGGACGAGTGAACTTATGGGTGCGTTTGGTTTTCCTTCTAAAAGGTTTTTTACGTTTTTCAAAGAGAAAAAAATAAAATTGAAAACAAAACAGCGTTTGTTTAGAAAATATTTTGAAAACGAAAACGAAAATAGTGAGAATAGTTTTTATAAAAGAATTTAGAAAATAGTTGAAAGTTATTTTCACTTTTCTGTTTTCATTTTCTAATACTTATCAATAATATTATAATATATTAATTAATAATTATAATCAAACATGATTTTACTATTTTATTATACTCAAAACAATCTTTTAAAAAATCGATCAAACACAATTTCATAATTGTTTTTAGAATGATTCTAAAAACAATCTCATTTTTACTTTTTATTGAAAATAAAATCATTTTGAAACCAATTTCAAACGCACCCAATGTCATCCAGCATTTTCTAGTTAAAAACTTAGTTATACGATCCTGTAAAAGTTATAGGGACTTTTTTCGGTAGACTAGTTTATTGATAGGGTAAGTTTTTTATTGTTAGATCGGGTCAAAATCATATTAGGTTGAAAAAGAATGCATAACATATAGTTTCTAATATATATAGTTCAAGCATACTACGAGTAATTCATTTTTTCCCAAATTCTACCAAAGAAACCCCCAAATTATAAAAGATTTTACATCAAAAATGTTGTTTTCAAGGAATTGGTTGCCAATTTGTTGTGTGCTTGAACACTTGGCACCCCCTTTTTAGACTACTAAATAGTGGTTGTTTATTGCCATTAGCTCACCAAAGAACAAGTCCGTTTGATAGAGCTTACTGGTTTTACTTTTATGGTATCTTTACTTATGCGTAATTTAAGTGGGTTAAAGTTTGTAAGTTTTGAAGCGAGAAATCGGAATTAAAATAAGTTGTTTACTTGGTTATAAGATCTAAAATCAGAGTCATTCTGAATCCCATTTATACGTTTATTTATACCTAAAATCAGAATTAATTGTTGTTTAAGTACTAATATACCCCTTAAATTAAATTTATATCTTTAATTCAACAAACAAATTATGAACTTACTATTAATATTAATCATAAGATATTTATTATAATATTAGATAACAAAATAATAAATGTAAATTGCTCAATTATTTAAAATATAAACAAATGTTTCATAAAATAAATAAAAGTAAAATATAAAGTGTTAAAAAAATAAAATATATCATTACTTTTAATAAAAAAAAATAACAATAATTAGGGTAATTGTATATTATAAAACAAAATAACAAAGGTTGTGATTATTAATTTTGTATTTTATTTCTAATTATATATTTATAAGTAAATTAGAGGTAAGATAGTAATTTAATATTATTATCAAGATTGGGAGTCCAATTTGAAGCAAGGACATGGGTTGCCAATCCCAATTCTTAATTTTAAATTTGAATGGGGTTTATTAATCTCACTCACATTGCAGGATTAAAAAAATAAGTAAACATGAAATTGACTTCAATTACTAACTCTCATTTTCAAATCCTAACTAACAAGTACACATGTCATTAAGCAATAGAAGAGGAAAAACACGTGTCTAGACTTTTTAATTAGTGTTGAATGATGGTTGAATCGTGAGTCTATTAATAAAGTAAATCAATAAAGCAACAACTAGTACCATAGAGAAGCGGCCATAAACTGGAGAGTCTTGACCAATTTGAAAGATCACTTGATGCAATTGAAATGAATGAATTTTTGGTTGTTCGATCAAGTAAGGGAAACTCAATAATGGAATTTATAACTGTCTCAATGTTATCTTTTTTATTGTCGGATGAATAAACTTGTTTGAGCAAATTAATCAAAAGCACTTATCTAACAATACATAAAGAGCCAAAACTCTTTTCCATGGGGTTGCCAATTATCTCTTTTTTTTTTTTTTTAAATTTCATTTTGGTACCCTCTGTTATAATGAAATTTGAGTTTAGTACCCTCTTTTTTTTTTTTAAAATTTCATGCCGATATAAAGACCTTTTAGAAAATCTTTTTTTGGTACCTCAGAGCTATTTTTTGAGATACAAAAAGATAAAATTACCCTTATTATAAAAATTCGCCTGTCCAGAATTTTGAAAGAAAAAAAAAAGAATTTCAAAAATTGTTATACATATGACAAAACACCCAAAACCCATTAAAAGAACATGCTTCTTTCTTCAAACTTCTGATGTTTAAATTTTATTTTTCATTTGTGTTTTTTTTTCATTTGCTTCTTTCTTCAATAAGCGCAATTTTGTCTTTTTGTGTTTGAAAAAATGGCATCGAGGTAAAGAAAATTTTTTTTTCTAAAAGGTCGAGGTACCAGTATGAAGTTTTAAAAACAGAGGGTACCAAAATGAAATTTTCCTTTTTTTTATTTTTTTTTTTACATTTTAATTTTTGTGTGTGTTTTTTTAAAAAATATATTGTTTCTCACTTTACTCTTGTCAATTGTTATTTTTACACATATTTCTTTTAGAATAAATTCAAAATCCTTAAATGTCTGTATAAATAAATTTCTCATTATTCGGTAAATAATAAATTTTCAGGTGTTTTTAATACGGCAATACGTGCAAAGCACTTTACAAAATTAGTTGTTACTAAAAGTAATGTAATACAAGAATGTGAGTGGAATTTTTAATTTGTTGTTCACAAATAAGAAGTTAAAAAGTGAATAAAAAGCTTTTTATAATCACTTTTTTTATAAGCACAAAAGAGATGACTTGTTTAAAAAGACCTTAAAAAGCGATAAATACTTTGACAATGTCCATCTAAATAGGTTCAAATGTATCTTTGAGACTAAAATAAGCTAAAGAAATTTTTTTAAGTGAATCCAAACAACTTATAGTTCAAAACTTCTCTTTATAATAATGCAAAAGCAGATTAAAAAAAAAAAAAAACTGTAAACAGATTTGTTTTAATGCATATATGATCATACTTTTTTTTTTTTAGGCTTGCTCGTAATTAAAGTGGGCTTTGCCTAAAGTTCAAAATCGAAAAGATGCAGCAAATTGCTCGTAATTAAAGTGGGCTTTGTCTAAAGTTCAAAATCGAAAAGATGCAGCCAATTAGACTTTGCCCAATAAATAAACGTTTTATTTATGTCAGGTTTTACACATTCTTCTCTTTTCTAATGGCTATTACATTAATTGTTGAGTTAAAAGAACTATTATTATTCTACCTAGTTCTCTTATTTTAATTAATTAACTTAAAATAATCAATTTTATTTCTAAAATACAATTATTCAGTTTTCTCTCCAAGAGTCCCTTGCTAATCCATCAGCAAAGGAAAAAAATTTGCTTTCTATCATGCATCTGCACAATAGGGGCTGATATCTTTCAATTTTCCCATTGAAAATGAAGGCAAGACAACAAAGAGATCAATGATCAACACCTATCAAAATGGAAATTGGAAAAGGTATTGATATCTATTCAAAGTTTTGTTAAGAAGGTCTTAATTTTTTTATTTCTTTTATATGGCGTCCTACAGATGAGATTGAATTCATCAATAGAGAAAGTTAGAGTGATAATTTATCTAATATTGAGGATATTGAGACCCAAAGTACATTAAAACATTTTTAATACGAAAATAATAGAAAATAGGCCAATATGAAAAGCTTAAGAAAGTATATAGGCCAATTTTTAGTTATAGAAATTAATAGGCCATAACTTGTCAAGTTATGGTTCATAACCAGATAAGTTATGGACAAACTTGTCAAGTTATGGTTTATAGCCAGACAAGTTATGGATAAAAACCGTGAATTATGGATAATAACTTGTCAAGTTATGGTTCATAACTAGATAAGTTATGGACAAAAATAATAATTTGACCTATTTATTAATTTATGTAAACTATTGGCCTATTAATTTTAATTCATCTCAAGTCTTGACCTATTTCTCTCTTTCTCTCTTTTTAATATTATATTGCTTATTTTAGTATTTGTCAAACTCAATTTTTGAGTTAAATAGAGTTTCATGGTTCGTTCCCATTTGGATTACTGTTTCTTTCCATTATGTGCTCAAATGTACATGAATATATTTAACTCAAAATAAAGAACGTATAAAAAGTAGTACTATTATTAAAAAAATAATAATAAAAAGTTAGCAACTTAAGTTAAAAAAAAAATGATCAGCATATACTTTCGTCAGTATTTTAAGTCAAGAGAAAAAGCCAGCAACTTAGGAAGGCACGTTTACAGAGCAAAGAAAATTGAATAATAAAAGTAATTATTTAAAGTTAATTGATTAAAATAAGAGAATTGAGTAGAATAATAATGGTGTTTTTGACTCAATAATCAATACAATACGTATTAAGAAAAAGAAAAATAAATGTAAAAAACTAACATAAAAAAAGTCTAAATGGGTTACTTTCATTGAGCGCGTGTACCATATAAGCAAAATAATGTAGTACATCCGATCCACTGAATAGTTCTTCTTTTTTTATGTCAATATGTTTTCCCTAATACATCGCTTTTCGAGTCAACTTATTATTTGTACCACTATGATAAAAGATTAGACACATTTTTTTTAAGAGAATAGGGCAAATGATATATTTAGGATGGTGATTAGTAATGATAGTATAATATTATAAAAAGATAGTAAATTGCATAATTTAATAAATTAGGTCCACAACACTATTGATAAACGAAATACCCTAATTATTTCTCGTATCTTACTCTCTCTCATTCCTTTCTCTACTTAGATCCATTGTTATCAGCATTGACAAGTGAGTTTTAGATTTATGTGAAAATTCAGTCACCCGCACTGGTGACTTGTAAATTATGAATTTATCAGTGAATCCGATCTCTAGCATAAATTCATAATTTACCACTAAATTCACATAATCTCTCTCACCGTCAAATTTACTGATAAAACCCGAATGCCATAAATCCTTCTTTTTTATTTTATATTATTGATTTATTTGGTAAATCTAATATATACCAAGTAAAATATGATTTTTTTTGCTAAATAAGTAAAATATTATATTTATTGGCTATAATTTTGATATCACTTATGTTATATATATATATATATATATTTTTTTTTTTTTGTTGAACATGAGTTACAAACAATTCTACAAATGACTTGGTCTTACTGTTGGACCTCAAATCCCTAAATCCACAAATTGGCCACTAACCCTAACCCAAATCCCCACCACCACACTCGGCACCGACACCCATGGGTCATACCTTGCTACCCAGAGAGATAGGGAGTCGAGAGAAGATAGAGAAATGGGGAGGACAGAAAGAGATACTGGGGAATAAAGAAATGTTAAGAAAAGAGAAAGATGAAGCATTTCAGATATTCTAAATTTTCTTATTTCAATAAAAAGCGGAATTTGTTAATTTTTGCAAAACAATTCAAATATGTTAATTGCTTAAACACGTGTGAAAATATGTTATTTCACAAAAGCTATATGTTTGAAATCCAAGCCTCTAAAAGAGTATTTCTCTAAACTCCATATTTATGCTGAGGCACATGGGCGTTCCAATGTCAATGTGGGATAATTGTAACCGAAAGGAAGCTTTCATGCAAAGGACATAGAAAAAAAAAATTAGGAGGTTTATGATTGATCGAACAAATTATACACCCAAATCCATTTTTTCTTTTTGTTTTGCCTGAAATAGTAATAGTTGTTCTTATTATGGATCTCATTGTTAAGAACATTTTCCATTTGTTTGAGTACTTGATTAGTAGTCGGGCGAGCTCAAAAACTTTGATATCATTCAAGTTTGAACAATTGAGCTGAATCATTATTTAAACTAAGGGTGCGTTTGAAGTAAAGATTCGTATCATCGTTCGGATCATAGTTCGTGACTTAATACAATATTTTTTTTCATAAAAAACACACGTAAATTGAGAATAATTCTGAATCATAGTTCTAAATCTATAAAATAAACGTCCTCTAAATAAATAAATTTACATTGATTTAGAGCCACTCATAGGTTATGCGGTGCATTTGTTGAGGAGGACATAGAATCTAGGCCAAACCTCTGAAACACTAGTATCTTTATCCCAAACATGAAACTCGCCACGTGGCAAGCACAGAAGCCAGAGGCATTAGCCCAAACGAGCCAATGAGAGGAGACCTTATCCTATCCGTTATCTAAGTCACAGCAAAGCCACCAAATAATTGTGACCTATACTATCCACTCTCACTCCCCCACACAAACTTGTTCCAAATATACGAGTCTTTCTTTGCTCATCACAACCAATATGGCAGCCTCACTACAAACAGCAGCCACTCTAACAACCAAGGTGGGCATGCCGGCCCGGGGGGGCGGCGGCAGCCTGCAGCTGAGGTCCGCGCAGGCGGTTTCCAAGGCCTTCGGCGTAGAGCCCGCCGGTGCTCGGCTTACTTGCTCTCTCCAATCTGACTTCAAGGACTTGGCTCAGAAGTGCGTTGATGCCACCAAGATTGCAGGATTTGCTCTTGCAACTTCTGCCCTTGTTGTCTCGGTATATATGTCTCTCTAGGCTTTCAATTGCTATTTGTGAAATTATGTCAACAAAATTAGCTAGGAAGATTTGACAAAAAAAAACAGACAAAAAAAAGACAAAATGATTAATCTGTGTCTGGTCATGTTTTGTCTGAAGAATTTGCATCGAATTTTAGTTATAATATGCACACGTTACATAGCCAAACTGCACCTTTTTTTTTTATGATTTTGTTTATGGGATTGGAAATTTGGAAGGCTAGCTTAGAGAAAGTAAATGATCGCACCCGAAAATCTGATTTGGATCAGATCTTTCTTTCTTAGAGTAAATTTCATATGTTCACTGGGTTTTGTGGGTCATTTAGAATTGAAGCTTAATTTTAATTAGTAAGTAACTACTGAGAATTAGTGCATAATTGGCGAGTAATTACTTAGCCTAATGAATTTTTTGGATGATCTGGGAAAGGTAAAATGGATTTGTGAAATATTGCAGTGTGTAACTTAGGGCGTATCTAGTATTCGATTACTACTCATAAGATCTAGGCTTTTCTAGACAAGATCCGTCTTATATATATATATATATATATATATAATACCTTAAACTTTAGGTGCAACATAACATTTTACACAAATATAAGATGTAAAAATTAAAATCTAGTCTATATAACAATAGCTTTAAAAAGATGATAAATGTGATTGTCACATATTTTCAAAGTAATTGTTACGCAAAATAAATTGTTTAAAACTGTATAGGAAATGTCTCTTCGTCATTCACACAAAGCAATTCACTATTGTTGAACCTTCCTTCTATTTGTTATAAGAAATAAACCAACTTCATTCTATATTATCGCTACTGTTCCTCAGGGAGCGAGCGCAGAGGGAGTTCCAAAGCGCCTGACCTACGACGAGATCCAGAGCAAGACATACTTGGAGGTCAAGGGAACCGGAACAGCGAACCAATGCCCGACCATCGATGGTGGCGTCGACTCCTTCGCCTTCAAGGCCGGCAAGTACAACGTCAAGAAGCTCTGCCTCGAGCCAACATCCTTCACTGTTAAGGCCGAGAGCGTGAACAAGAACGCCCCTCCAGAGTTCCAGAACACCAAGCTCATGACACGACTGACCTACACCCTCGACGAGATCGAGGGCCCATTTGAAGTCGCCAACGACGGCACTGTCAAGTTCGAGGAGAAGGACGGCATTGACTACGCTGCAGTCACAGTGCAGCTCCCAGGAGGCGAGCGCGTGCCGTTTCTCTTCACCATCAAGCAGTTGGTTGCCTCAGGCAAACCCGAGAGCTTCAGCGGGGAGTTTTTGGTCCCGTCGTACCGTGGATCATCTTTCTTGGACCCAAAGGGACGTGGTGGGTCGACCGGGTACGACAACGCTGTGGCATTGCCGGCTGGAGGGAGAGGAGATGAGGAGGAGCTGACCAAGGAGAACATTAAGAATACGGCTTCCTCAACAGGGAAAATCACCCTGAGTGTGACCAAGAGTAAACCGGAGACCGGTGAGGTAATTGGTGTGTTTGAGAGCGTTCAGCCTTCTGATACTGACTTGGGAGCCAAGACTCCTAAGGATGTCAAGATCCAGGGGATTTGGTATGCTCAGCTTGACTCGTAGATTATGATGATCATGATCATGATGTATTTAAGGATGTTGATCGGTTCAGATTTTTGCTTATTATTATTATAAGTTTTTATTCAAGGCATTTGGATGTGCTTAAATTAACTTTTGCTTTGTTAATGTAAAACCAAACTCAAGGAACGCAATGAGGACATGTTATGTTGATGTATATTAGTTTATCATATTTGGTTCTTTTTTTGTGGTCCGAAAATCCAAAGTTAAGAATGACATTATTCGTGATTAATATTACTCGACGTTTTTATTTCAAAAAAAAAAATCCAAAGTTAAGAATTTTCATATAGGATTGGGAACAAAAGATATTCAATTAGCCAATTTTCGTTACCATATATTGCAAAGAAAAACTCGTTACATGATTGATTGTAATACAAAGAATTATCTCTGCTCTCAACATTAAGATAATGTCGATTCACCTATGAATCTAAGAAGGGGTTTGGAAATAGTTTCCAACCAGCAATAGACTAGCCTCAGTTAGAACCTCACTAGCCGCGTCATTGCACCAAGCGCAAAGATCCATTATCCTTACCATATTTCAAGGTAAATTGCGTTTTCAATATGAAAAAGTGAACTGTGTTGTTAGTACTAAGGTGCCGTTTTCTAAACAAGTTCAATTTTTTCAACAAAAAATTTGTTTGAACTGTTAGGCAAAACATTTTTAGATTTTGTTCAAACTGATGATTTGATATTTTAAACTAATAAATCTTAAGAGTTCTTTATCCACCTTTGTCTAATGTTTTGAACTAAAGTTCAAACCACATTCAATTTCAAGTCAGAAAAGTTCAAATCACTGTAGCCATATTTAAAATTGTTCTTGTTTTTTTTCACATTTTTTGAGAAAAAAAAAAAAAACGATTCTAAAATAGCGTTTGGCACAATTAAAGACAAAAAACAGAAATGAAACTAATTTTTTGGTTTAGTGTAAAATATGAGAGAAATGAAAAACGACTAAAAGTCGTTTTTCATTTTTTATTTTCGTTTTCTCCTCTCTCGAGCAGAGAGAGACATTAATGAGTTTTTTTTATACTGAAAATAATCTTTTGATAAAACTACCAACGCATTTTTAAAAATGATTTCTGTCTGAGATTGAAAACGTTTTCATTTCCATTTTCATACAAAAAACAAAATCATTTTGGAACAAGTTCTAAACGCACCCTATGTGCTTGTTTGTTTTATATACTCAAACTTAAATAATTGATTATGCTACTATGTTTTCCTCTTACAAAAAATTTGAATTTCAAACACCAGAATTAAAAATTATGGTTTGGATATACCTTTCAAACAAGCCCTATGTTTTGAATCTATTTACAAAACTGGCCCTAAGATAGTATTTGTTGCAAATGTTTGACCTAAAAGTTTTGGTCAAATTCAGTTTTTGGTTAAAGAAAAACACTATAAGAAAAAAGATTTGAACCATTATTTTTTCCTTCTTTTGGTTCAGACCTAGAAAACTAACACATGCGATGACATTTTACATATATATATATATATTGAAAGGGAACGACATTTTATAATTTTAAGCATTGATAACTTTCACATTTTAGATAAATTAACAATGGTTTAAAACTAAATACCCTTTGCTTATTTTTCACTATTTTACCATGTAACGATCAGTTACCACTATGAAGTTCTATGATTTAATCTACACATACAACAGTTTTAAATGACTATCAAGAGTCATAATTGAACCGAGTGGTTTACAGTATCACATGACACAGGACACATGGCACACGGCACAAGAGACAAGATAATTTAGCTTCAAAGCCTAAATATTATTATTCATTGACATTTGGAAATTTCAACAAAATAAAGCACAATTTAATGTGGAAACGAATTAATGTGAAAGAACTTGGCAATTATGACCTAAATACAATACCTTATGACACCAACTATACTTAGAGCTAATTGCTTTCTCAAATTTTAATTTCTCAAGTTAATATATTGTACTCTTTCATTGTCATTCCACTAATAGTACTCAAGTTTGGCGTCTGCATATGATTTTTATTAGTTGAAGAAATGGGTTTCGTTCCAAACTCCCCTTGATTTTGATGATTTATCTGTTTGGCCTTTTTGTGGTTGTTGAGTAAATTATTCTTAACATCTAAACAAATGCACGCAATGTCCCACTTCACCTATAATTAATTGAACTGCATAGATTGGTGTTGAAAGGTATAAAGCTATTAAAGGAACTCAATTATAAAATATAAAACAAATCGTATCCAGGATATAGTCAAATATATACTAATTTTAACATCTTTTTTTTTTTTTTTTTTTTTTTATGTCGGAAGAATAGTATTGTGGTAAAGGGAATCTCACTAATGGCTGAAATTATGTGAAATGTTTCATGCCGGTGCAAAAGGCAAGCTCTCATCACCAATCAAAACTAGTGGACAAAGTTGTAACCAATTTTTTTTTTTCCCTCCTTTTTCTTGGTGGCTTAAAACGTGAGGATTTTTTTGCCTTTTTACTTAGTTTATTGTTCACAGATATGGAATGATCAAAAGTGGGGAGATTAAGGTAAAATAAGAATACTTTAGACCTCAATTGAAAATTCATTCTAAACATGGTCAGCATTTAAAATGTCAACTTTTGATGATCTATTTACTGAATTAGCTTGTAACTAAAAAGTTCATTAAGCTCCTTGAAAGTTAAATTAGCACAGATGAGTAACACGCTCAATTAAAGTACACCTTTGAATGATGCAATAGTTGGGATTTTTTTTTCGTCCTCTCAAAATAAGTTCAACATTTAATACTCTATAATCTCATTTCTATTTTAAGCTCCTTGTCATGTCAATAAACTATACACAAGAAACTCATAATATGTTGAGAGTGAAACTGAGTCTACTATTGAACATAATTGAATCTGATGATTTTCGTTTCATTGATTTCTCCTATAAACGAAAGGAATAAGGATAAAAATACACCAACAAGCAAAAATGGATAAGAATACACCAATAATCCTCTTTCTATTTTTTTTTTTTTTAAAAAACAACCCCAATTAAAGCACCTAATTTGCAAATTTTGTTAAATTAATAAAAACCGAATTTGTCTATAACTCCATATGTCGATGTCTCGGCTTGAATTAGGAACCGAAAGCAATATATGGTCAGACAAAACATCTCTCATTTGTTTCCAAGAAGATTCTCAATTTATTTTCTTTTTTCTTTTAACAAAAGAAATCTAGTAGTTTAATTAGTCGAGCGCCTCTAATTAAACCTTAATTAAACCAACTACACCTTAAATAAAATTTTCAAAAAAAATAATTAAAGAAAAAGAAGGAAAAATACACTGAATAGCATATTTAGTAGCTATGTTTAAAGTAAATAACATATTTTTTTAAATATTGATAAATTATAGAATATCTTGAATTTTGATTTAAAACAAAATGTTGGTTTTCTAACTGTACCCTTTCTAGGGTTTCATCTCGTTCTTCCTTACACACATCCTTAGCCGCCAGATCCTTTCTCTCTTTCTCTCACACACGCCCTCTCTCTCTTTGGACTCTCTCTCTCAACTCCCACTCACACATGCCGGCCAAACTTCCTCGAACTTCTCTGACAACCTCCTTCGGCATCGATAGCCGATATCACACATGCTGACAATCTCTCTATCATGACTACGCTCTCTGATCTCTCTCTTTCGATGACCACCGCCATCGTTGTCGAAGTTCAAAGATTTGTCGCTATCATCGTCGAAGCTGTAAGGTTTCCATCGTCATCTCTATCACCATCGATCTAGTTAACCACTACTGCCACCATCGTCGTCATGATCTCTCTCACCTTCGTCACAAATTGCTGCGTCCTCAACAAAAATCTCAACACGACCTTGGCGTGATGTCGGCGCGACCTCAACGCGACCTTCTTGTCATCTCGGCGCTACTC